>NC_134357.1:260937226-261237226 GCF_048569485.1 Anomaloglossus baeobatrachus
AACAAATTGTACAGAATGGCATGTCTGTGACATTATAGCAGGCAGATTATACACAATCATATCTATAGTGCAACACAGAAGATAAATCGCACAAAGATTACACTGATATACAAGATTAATCTAAATATACAGAACAGTTCATACAAGATGACATGTACTACTGAGCATAGATTCTAGGGCTTGTTATACAGGAAAGAGCATATAGTATATACAGTGGGTAACTCACCTGCTTCAGATCTGGTCTCGTGAATGAGTAGAAATGAGAAGGTATCTTGTGTCGTATTTAGTGAATTGGATTAATTTTCAACTCACGATTATACATTAATATTCTACCAACAAATAGCAAGCTTAATCTGAAAGGCAAATCCACTAGGTGAGAGGAATTTGGTAATAAAGGAGTATTCAAAGAACTACAAGATATAATTTTGATTAAAGGTGATGTCACAGAAAAAAATAAGCTCTGTCGTTAGCATTTAATTGTAATGGTATGAGATTTGCTAGCCAGGTAACTATGGTACTTAACAGAATTTAGATAGGAATTTTATTCGAAAGGGTAGTTCCCTTTGCACAATTATTTTGTGTGAAGGGTTCTCCAGCTGCTCTGACTCAACTATCAGCAGTAATTTGGAGTTGAATCTTTTAATAAATGTTACATTTCCCTGCAGCGCCAGCACTGGTGAAAGTAAAGGAGTTAGTCTCATCTCCAAAGTCCTATTGTAGCACCCACGGGTCAGGGGTTGATTATTCGTCGCCGGGCCGGTGATGTCGGGTCTGGGATGTCACGGCTAGCCCTGTCTGGCTTCGTGGCCCCGAGGTGTACACCAAAAGGGGATGGAGGATGGGATGAGGATGTTGGGGATTGGAGATGTTGGGATTAGTAGTTGTTTCGTGACGCCACCTGCGGTGTGCGGCCATGGATTCGCCGCTGCTGCGGCCGCAGTTCTCTGGGGTGGACGGTGTTGCAGTTAAGATAGTTCAGCTTCCTACAGGTGAAGCTAGGCTCCAGGGAGGATAATGGAGGTAGTAGTGGCCGCTGGCGCTGGAGCGCAGGGCGCCGGCGCCGCAATGATGGGCTGACACAGTGGTTGCGGTTCAAGGTCTTTTACTCACACTTCAGTTGTCACCCTGGGAGTGCTGGTTTCTGCCATGATGGGCCCCAGTCGATCCCGGGTACCTCAGAAGCCACCACTGGTGTTGTGGAGTGTGGGCCCTTCCTTTCTTGCGCTTTCTGTGTGGATCCCTGTGACCTGTAGTACTTGGGAACCCCTGTTCAGTGTTAAAGTTCCCGTCCCATCTGCAGGCAGCGCAAGTCTGTTTGGGGCCTGACCGTGATCACGACTCCGGCTCTATGTTGCTACTGTGCTCCGGGATCTCATGGTGGCCAGAGGGACTTGAAATCCCCCTGTCTGGCAGGTTCTGGTGGCACAACATGAAGTATGCACCACCCTAGGACTCTGCACCCTGAACTGCGCTAGTTCCAAGGAAGCAATTAAGCTCTCCCCTCAGCAACCATGTTTCTCCTATGTCCCACAGCTTCCACCGGTGAACTATCCTGCTTCTTCCAGTCGAGCCGGTCCTAACAGGGGAAGCTCTGAAGCACTCTCCCCAGCGACCGTATTGTTCTGTGTCCCAGACTGTTCTGAGGTAAAAACTGTGTGTTCTCTCACTTCCCCTGTGCTGCCCCCACCTTCCTGATGACTCACTGGTAGCTGGGAAAAACCTGTTGTTATGGTGACCACCTTTAGCCCAGTTCCAGTGGCTGGCTGCTAAGCTGTGTGTTGTGTAACTGCTGACTCACTTCCTGGCTGTGTTGGGTAAATGAAAACCAGTGGTTAACCTCTTCCTTACCCGGAATGAGTATTGCACCTTAAGTCAGATGCAATACCCTGTGGCGACTGAGCCTCAAGGGCGCCACACTATCACAATATGTAGTAGGTGTTGTGACGACAGCATCTGGCCACTTGTGGGAGTGGACTATTCTTAATTAGGCCAGACCTATGGATCCTATTTGTTATATCAAGAGAAGTTAACCATTGTCTCTTCCCAAACTGATCGGAGTCTTATTGTCTATAAATGTGTATTGCCTCAGCCCCTCTGACTGCATAGTTCAGAGCAAAATTATGCAGTGGGATTGAATTTGCGATCAATCAGAGAGCAGCTATCTCCACCAATCCTGTAAGAGAACTGAGTAGTATAAAAGAGCCTTGCTTCTGTCACCAGGGTTAGACTCTACAAGCTGCCTGCCAAAGAACTTTGGCTCCAGCTGGGAAATCACAGAACTGCTTCCTAAACTTGCCACTATCTCTTCTCGATGGGTGCTCACTAGTGATGAGCGAGTATGCTTGTTACTACTCGGTACTCGCACGAGTATCACTGTACTCGGGCTACTCGGCGGGTACCGAGTAATTTCGCGATACTCGTGCTCTACTCGTGGTCTTCATCTTTGCATGTTGGCGCTCTTTTGAGAGCCAGCCCTCATGCAGGGATTGGCTGGCAGACCACTGCAATGCCACAGCCCTGTTAGTTGTGGAATTGCAGTGATTGGCCGGCCTGCACAGCGTGACCGAGCCTTTATACCGGCGGGCGCGCTGTGCTCTGTGCACAGCCATCTCATATTCCCTGCTTTCCACGCCCACAGGCGCCTATGATTGGTTACAGTGAGACACGCCCCCATGCTGAGTGACAGGTGTCTCACTGCACCCAATCACAGCAGCCGGTGGGCGTGTCTATACTGTGGAGTAAAATAAATAAATAAATAATTAAAAAAAACGGCGTGCGGTCCCCCCAATTTAAATACCAGCCAGATAAAGCCATACGGCTGAAGGCTGGTATTCTCAGGATGGGGAGCTCCACGTTATGGGGAGCCCCCCACCCTAACAATATCAGTCAGCAGCCGCCCAGAATTGCCGTATACATTAGATGCGACAGTTCTGGGACTGTACCCGGCTCTTCCTGATTTACCCTAGTGCGTTGGCAAATTGGGGCAATAAGGAGTTAATGGCAGCCCATAGCTGCCACTAAATCCTAGATTAATCATGTTAGGCATCTCCCCGAGATTCCTTCCATGATTAATCTGTAAATTACAGTTAAAAAACATACACACCTGAAAAAATCCTTTATTAGAAATAAAAAACAATAACAAAGTCCCTCATCACCAATTTATTTACCCCGACAAACCCTCCATGTCCGGCGTACTCCACAGTCCTCCAGCGTCGCGTCCAGCTCTGCTACATTCAGGTGACAGGAGCTGCAGAATACACCGCCGCTTCTGTGAGCTTCACACAGCAACTGAGGTGAGTAGCGCGATCAGCTGCTGTCAGTCAGGTAAATCGTGGCCACCGCTGGATCCAGCGGTGGCCGCGATTAACCTCAGTGACAGCAGCTGATCGCTATACTCACCTCAGTTGCTGCATGGAGCTGACCGAAGCGGCGGTGAGTAGCGCGATCAGCTGGGCTGTCACTGAGGTTACCCGCGGCCACCGCTGCATCCACCGCTGCATCCAGGTAACCTCAGTGACAGCTCAGCTGATCGCTATACTCACCTCAGTTGCTGTGTGAAGCTGACCGGAGCGGCGGTGAGTAGCGCGATCAGCTGAGCTGTCACTGAGGTTACCCGCGGCCACCGCTGCATCCACCGCTGGATCCAGGTAACCTCAGTGACAGCTCAGCTGATCGCTATACTCACCTCAGTTGCTGTGTGAAGCTGACCGGAGCGGCGGTGAGTAGCGCGATCAGCTGAGCTGTCACTGAGGTTACCCGCAGCCACCGCTGGATCCAGGTAACCTCAGTGACAGCTCAGCTGATCGCTATACTCACCTCAGTTGCTGTGTGAAGCTGACCGGAGCGGCGGTGTATTCTGCAGCTCATGTCACCTTCATGCAGCACAGCTGGACGCGACGCTGGAGGTCCGTGGATTACGCCGGACATGGAGGGTTTGTCGGGGTTAATAAATTGGTGATGAGGGACTTTGTTAGTGTTTTTTATTTCTAATAAAGGATTTTTCGGGTGTGTGTGTTTTTTAACTGTAATTTACAGATTAATCATGGAAGGAATCTTGGGGAGACGCCTGACATGATTAATCTAGGATTTAGTGGCAGCTATGGGCTGCCATTAACTCCTTATTACCCGATTTGCCAACGCACTAGGGTAAATCGGGAAGAGCCGGGTACAGTCCCAGAACTGTTGCATATAATGTATGCGGCAATTCTGGGCGGCTGCTGACTGATATTGTTAGGCTGGGGGGCTCCCCATAACGTGGAGCTCCCCATCCTGAGAATACCAGCCTTCAGCCGTATGGCTTTATCTGGCTGGTATTAAAATTGGGGGGACCGCACGACGTTTTTTTTAATTATTTAATTATTTATTTCACTGCACAGTATACACACACCGGCTGCTGTGTTTGGGTGCAGTGAGACACCTGTCACTCAGCGTGGGGGCGTGTCTCACTGCAACCAATCATAGGCGCCGAAAAGCAGGAAAGCAGGGAATACGAGATTGTTTAATGAGCGGCCGGCTTTTTCAAAAGAGGAAAAGCCGCCGGAGTTTAGTGAACAGCAGTGCAGCGCCGCGGCAGTGATCGGGGAACGGTAAGTAAGAGAGGGGGGGGGGGGGAACTGACCGACAGACTGTGAGAGGGGGACAGACAAGACAGAGAGAGACCGACAGAGCGAGACCGACCGACGGGAGATAGAATGAAAAAAAAATGACCGACATCGCTAGTAAAAAGCACAAAACGTGCGTTTTGGACATCGGAGTGCCACACAATGTTTTACGTAAAATCTTTCATGTATTAATCTCAAAAAGTAACATACTCCAGCTCTATCTCACTATTGGGTATGTGCTTTTAACATTTCCGCCATGAAAATTCATTTTGGTGTCATTTTGGAAGGTTTTCTGGTGAGTCCGTAAAAATGGCGTAAAACTCGGACAAAATTGTTCACAGCTGTGACTTTTGAGTGATAAATGCTTCAAGGGGTCTTCCCCATGCTGTTGCCATGTCATTTGAGCACTCTTCTGAGACTTTTGTGACATTTTTAGGGTTTCTACATGCTGCCGGGGGTCATTTCATAAAAATACTCGGGTCTCCCATAGGATAACATTGGGCTCGGTGCTCGGGCCGAGTACACGAGTATCTTGGGATGCTCGGCCTGAGCCTCGAGCACCCGAGCTTTTTAGTACTCGCTCATCACTAGTGCTCACCAAAAGCAGGGTGCTGCTGGACTGGGATAGTTGGCCCTGGAAGTCCTGAAGTCACGAAAACTGTAATCCCTGGGGAGCCAGCAGAAGGGTGAGACTCTGTTGCTTGTACCATCTTGTGTTCGGGAATGTACAATATGTTTTTGACTGTTGGTGAACCAATAAAGTCTTACCATTGTGTGGTTCACTCACCCTGTGTTGTCTGAATAGTGTTTTGCCCACAGGGAAGGAGTGGCAGTGTTCAGTGGGATGAGCCCTGGTCTGTGCAGTCTTTAGACCAGCGGATGAAAGCACCCACTCACCCTCGTGTCTCCACAACTGATGGCAGCGGTGGGACAATACTCAACCCGGCTGATCCGGGGAAGCTGCAGGGGACAAGTGTTTGTAGGCACCATCCAAGGGCTCCATAATCAGGGAGGCAAAGAGGCAAACCCATCAGGCCATAGGTGATGCACACAGGTTTCGGCTGCCACCATGTCCAACCCCACCAGCTCAGCCTTGGCAAAAGGACCGGAGTGGGCATACAGCCTCAGTGGTAAATGGCTACTACAGGAGCTGTGCCAGATTTGAAAGACTGAATACAGGGCCACTGACACCCGGTCGGATTTTATCCAGGAATGCTGAGAACATTTTGGCGGACGACAAAGAACCTGAAGAGGGTGACACAGAGGAATTTAACTGTGCGACATATGAAGGATCCCATGGCTGTCT
The DNA here is from genome assembly GCF_048569485.1 of Anomaloglossus baeobatrachus. Taxonomy (NCBI): domain Eukaryota; kingdom Metazoa; phylum Chordata; class Amphibia; order Anura; family Aromobatidae; genus Anomaloglossus; species Anomaloglossus baeobatrachus. Next base: position 260,943,134 of record NC_134357.1, read on the forward strand.
GCAATCAACAACCCAGTCCCAAGCAGCCCGAATCCAGGAGTTATTGTCTGCAATTGGACCCAAAGCCTCAAGCAGGGAGAGCGTGTGTGTTATGGACTTAGTTTTCAGAGTTCTAGTTCCCCTACCACCAGCACCAGCCCCTACCTCCATGATGGTCCACCACCAAGGAAATCATCTCCGCTAGAGGGATGTGCCAGTATTTAATGAGTCCAGCACTGAGGTAGATGAACATCTGCAACTGATACTGATGCACCAGGTGCCCACAGCTTATTGGGCCAAATACTTGCAAACTAGATTGACTGGCTTGGGCCCAGAATACTGTTTGATTACTTGGGCCTCAGGACTGTCTGGACTATGGGACTATTAAGGAAATAGTGTTGTCCCTTTTTGCCATAACTCCTGAGAGATATCGCATCGAGGTCCAGACTTTGTTTCACCAGAGTACCTCCTATGTAGAATTTGGCAGTCAACTTTGATTGCACTCGCAATTGCTGGCTCAATGGTCGGGCTGACCACTCAGCTGCTGTTCTCCAGGACATAATTATGCTCAAACAACTTATGGAGAAGATGACCCCCAAAATATGAGAATGGGTAGCTGACCAGAAAACTAACACTCCAGAGCAAGCAGCCCGATTGGCTAACAAGTTTGCAGTTAATTGACCCCGCTAGAGACCCGAATTGCCCAACAATCCCACGAGGCCCCTCAACTAGGCGGCATGGGAACTCGAGCAGCCTTTATCAACTAACTCAGGACTATCACACTTCCCAGCCGAAGCCCCACAAGTACAAAGGTTTACAAACAGGGCCATGAGTTGCCTAACTCAAGGTGCTGTTATACGTGCGGGCGCCTTGGACGTATGGCCAAAGATTGTCTCCAAAACTGGACTCCCATGCCTGGAGCCCATCAACGTCTGCCATTGATGGGCTTCAGGCATGGGAATGGATGTAATGGATGGCCCATTGGGTGAACGGCTAAGTCCATCCCAGAAGCAACAGTTTACAAACCTGCTCAAAACATATGGACCCAAGTTCACGATTCGACCTGGTCGAATTCCACTTGTCAAGCATCATGTCAACATAGCGGCAGCCACTCCACTCAGACAACCTGCCTACCAGGTAACACCACCAGTGTGGGCAATGATGAAGGCCAGGGTGGCTGATATGTTAAATATGGAGGTCACAGTTCCTTCTCATAGCACCTGGGCTGGCAGTGTATTGTTGGTACCCAATAAGGACAAAAGTACATGCTTCTGTGTGGACTATAGACGTCTCAATGAGGTCACCGTTACAGACACCTACCCCATGCCCCAGGTGGATGAGCTACTGGATAGATTAGGGTGGTCTTGGTTCATATATACCCACGATCTGATCAAAGGATACTGGCAGATCCCACTCACAAAAAAGGCTCAAGAGAAATTTTCATTCATCACCCCTTTTGGCCTGTATGAGTTCACCAGCATGCCATTTGGGATGAAGAATGCTCTGGGTACCTTCCAAAGGATGGTGGACTAAATACTAGAGGGATGTCAGGGGTATGCCTAGGCCTACCTGAATGACATCGCTATCTTCAGCGACACCAGGGAAGAGCATCTACAGCACATGTCCCAGGTGCTGCAGAGGGTAGTAAAAGCGCAGCTCACCATACGACCCTACAAATGCCAAATGGGGATGCCCGAGGTGTTATACATGGGAGACTGGGTGAGAAGTGGGTGCATTTGTCCAGAAGCTGTAAAAGTAGAAGCAATTACCCAGTGGCCCTGACCAATCAAGCAAAAACAGGTTTATCCCTAATTATAATACAGTAGCAAAGCCCCTCCCTGACCTCACCAACAAAAGGTATGCCGGCAACCTCATCTGGACTCCATAATGCAAGTCCACATTCCTCCAGCTGAAAACCCAGCTAGCCCGGTGCCCAGTTATGACTGCTCTCGACTTCTGCTTCCAGTTCATTGTCCAAACACAAGCATTGGATACCGGATTGGGAGCATTACTTAGCCATGTGGGGGCCAAAAGTCAGGAGCATCCAATAGGCTATCTGTCTCAAAAACTGTTGGACCGAGAGAGGGTCTATGCCACAAAAGAAAAAGAATGCCTAGCCTAGTCTACATGCCCTTGGCCGAGGAACTTCAGCTCCAGCTGGTGAATCACAGAACTGCTTTCTAAGCTTCTTGCTATCTCTTCTCAGTGGGCGCTTTCCAAAAGCGGGGTGCTGCTGGACTGGGATAGTTCGCCCTGGAGTTACAAAGACTCCAATCCCTGAAGGGCCAATGGAAGGGTGAGACTCTGTTGCTTGTACTATTTTTTGTTCTTGCTGGGAATGTACAATATGTTTTTGCCTGATGGTGAAGAAATACATTTTTACCAGAGTGTGGTTCACTCACCCTATGTAGTCTGAGTAGTGTTTTGCCCACACGGAAGTAGTGAAAACATTCAGTGGGATGAGCCCTGGTTTGTGCAGTCTCTATAAAGACAGTGTGGCGCCCTGGACTAGCCAGGTCGTCACAAGTACTACAACACACACACACCCCCACCCCAAGACAGGCACATCAGCCAGACACAAAACCCTTGTTGCCTCCCTCCAGGGGCTGATGTCCACTCCAGGTGGGGTGGAGCCAGGCGGTTGGCCCCACCCACGGAGGAGTTCACAGTCCTGGAGGCAGGGAAAGGCAGTGAGTAGAGTGGAGTGGAGTGGAGAGACAGAGGAGTTCAGGAGAGGAGTGCCTGCTGGTGTCTGGGTGTGTAGCCCAGGCACTGACAGCAAGGTTGGCAGTCGGTAGTGGCCGTCTGCAGGAGAGGCGAATCAACGCGGAGCCGTAGAACCGGGGGTGGGCGACGGCCCGCCGTTACCGACCGGTGAGCGAATTGAAGCCAGCACACACAGGCAGGGCCTGCGGACCCCGACCAGGCTTGGAGCCGCCGACAAGGTCAAATCCGTTAGTGACCGGAACTCCAGGGGTTTCCTAGCAGCCAAGACCCGATAGAAGGCAACCGTCCGACCAGCAAAAGGAAATACAGAAACCGCCAAAGCTAGGATTCCAGGGGCCAGAGCCTGCGGGCAAAGGGGCTCCTCCGGCGCATATATACGCTGGGGAGCGGGTAACCTGTGGGAAGCCACCGGAGCCGAACAAACACTAAGGTGCAGGAAAAGGCAGCCATCACCAACCGTCCGGGAGAAGCCACAGCAGCCGGCTGTGGGACCTGTCCATCCAGCTGTTTGGTTTACCAGAGACTTTGCGTACATTTGTGGCTGAGTGAGTAAAACAGTGCCATCCGGCATCGCGCTGCGCAGTCCATGCGACCCTGCACCTTGCCAACCCTGCCTCCCCGTCACCTCAATGGGCCCCGGGACCACCAACCCCTACCCACGGAGGGGGAAAAAAACATCTCAGCTGGTCCCTATCATCGCTCCCGGGATCCCCGTCATCAGCAGCGGTGGTGCCCATTATCAACCCGTGGGTGGCGTCACGGACTAAATCCCCAAACCAAACTACCCCTTTCACGGGCGAGGAGCGCCACTCGAGTCCCCGGATCCGGCCCACCGCTCGAGCCACGGAGCAGCAGCAGCAGCAGCGCCGGACCCGAGCGCTAGCGAGCGCAGCGCCCCGCCGCCCGCGACAACTTGGCATCACGAACCGGATCTTACCGTTCTACCGGCTGGTAGAAGTGCGCCTTGTGCCTCGCCGGCGGTGTCCGGCCGAAAAATTTCAGAATTCGCCATCTTGGGCGCGAAGATTTTCCTGCTCGAGCGTCTTCTCGAGCAGTGGAGGCGCGAAAGCCGAAGCCCCGCCCCTGAAGAGGAGATGCCGAGAAAAGACCAAGGGAGGGCGGTAACAAGATGTCTGTGCCCGACGGAGCCGCTCGAGGAGTGGCGGTCGCAGCCGCAGCGGCACCCGTGGATGGAAATGGGCCAGCCCGTGCTCCGGACTCACGAGCAGGGGAGGCCGTGGCCCCCGCCGTTGCTCAGGTGATGCCGTTCTCTTTTCCTATGTGCCCGGAGCTACCTGGCTGCCGCAGTACGACGGGAAACCTGATGCTTTACAGGTCTTCCGAAAGAAGCTTAACCCGATCCTTGAATTGTATCCTCTGACGGATAGACAACGTGCAGCGGTAGTGCTGGGGCAGCTAACCGGCACGGCTGAGCAGGAGACGAAGACCTGGACCGAGGGGGACCGGTCCTCAGTGGCCACCATCTTTGAAAAACTTCAGATTGCTTTCGAGACCCGCACGGAAGCAGAGCTGCGGATGCAGTTTTATCAATGTCGACAGTGGCCTGCAGATAGTATCAGAGACTATGCCTTGCGCCTGCAAACCTCCCTCCGTGCACTGAAGCGGGTGGATACCATTAATGATGCGGACAGCAACAAAATGTTAGTCGAGCAATTCGTACAGGGACTGGGATCCCCGGAGGACCGCAAGCAGCTCCGGCTGTGGGCCCTAGAACACCCTAACGTGGACTTTGCCGTGCTGAAAGAACGGGCCATCAAAGCTCTGCAGCCCCCAGCATCAGACGTCCCTGAAGCGGCCCCATGGCCAGCTGAGACGGCTCCCATCTTGGTAGCCCCTCCTCTCCCAGCTCCTTCAGCCCCTGCAGCCCCTGGCAGAATGATGGAGGAGCTGGCTGCTCAGGTCCGTTGCATGGATGGAGACCTCGCCAAGATCCTTGCCGCCCTCCAGCCTCCGACAAGATCCAAGCCCCCGGGGAGGATGCAGCTCGCCGACAGCCCAGAGGACGTCCCCTGGATGCAGCGGAGAAGGGCCAATGACTCACGGTATGGACCTCCAATTTGTTACAGGTGCAGCAAGCCCGGCCACTACTCCCGACAGTGTCCGTTAAGCGAGCAACTCCTGGGGCCAAGAGCCAATCCTTAGGAGTAGAACCCAGTGGCCCCCCAGACTGGCGGGACCGGTACATCGGAGCCCGGCCCATCATCCCTCTGGCAGTGGAAGGCATCCCGCTGATGGCACTCCTGGACACTGGATCCCAGGTAACCACGATACCGTACACACTGTATCAGCGGTATTGGGGGCATGATGAACTTGCCCCTCCAGATGGTAGCATGACACTGGTCACAGCTGATGGACTCCCCTTAACCCAAGTGGGATACAAACAAGTGGCCATGACCGTAGGACGGGCTGAACTGCAGCACCAGGGAATGATTGTGATAATGAATGAACCCAGCGACCATAACCCGAAGGTAGTGCTAGGGACTAATGTGATGGAGCACTGCATGAGTGAGGTGCTGACCCTACTGCAGCAGCTGGCCGCCACCGCAGCAGGAGGCCGACAGAGGGCTGTGCAGCGTGAGATCCGGGCCTTGATGTATCGCCAGCAAGTGAACTCAACAGGAGGGGAGATTGGAGGAGTGAGAGTGATGGATGCGGCCCCTTTGATTGTGCCTCCCAGGAGTGAAATGATGATTTGATGCAGGGCAGCGGTATGTCCCCAGGGGCATGATTACCCAGCCATGGTAGAGCCCATGTCCTCCGAACACTGGCCCACAGTAATGGCCGCCTGAGGGGTGGTAGACGTCAAGAAAGGGAGAGTGCCCGTAAGGGTGTTAAACTGCGGGGAGGAGGAGGTCAGGCTTCCCCGGTACGCTACTCTTGCCAAGCTGCTTACTCTAGATCCCCACACCATCCAGGAGGCCGTTCCCCCGACCTCACCGCCTTCTGCCAGTCACCACACATCCCCTGAGCGGTTAGATGAGTGGTGTCAAGAGTTACATGTAGTCACTGATGTTACCCCCACACATCACAAAGAAGTGTTATACAGGGTGGTACAGGAGCACAAGCAGATTTTCAGCAAACATTCACTAGATTTTGGGCAGATTAAAGGGGTCCAACACCACATCCCCACCGGCGAGCATCCCCCCATTAAAGAGAGATACAGACATATCCCACCCGCACACTACCAATGCGCCAAAGACATGTTGAGGAACATGAAGGAGGCGGGGGTTATTCGGGATAGTTGCAGTCCCTGGGCCGCCCCGCTGGTGCTGGTAAAGAAAAAGGATGGCACCATGAGAATGTGTGTGGATTACCGGAAGATTAACCAGATAACGCATAAAGATGCCTATCCTCTGCCCCGTATTGAAGAGTCACTAGCCGCGCTGAGAACCGCTAACTACTTCTCTACCCTTGACCTCACCAGTGGGTACTGGCAGGTGGCCGTGGCGCCCGAAGACCGTGAGAAGACTGCCTTCGCTACACCCATGGGACTCTGTGAGTTCAACAGCATGCCGTTCGGGCTGTGCAACGCCCCTGGAACCTTCCAACGGCTGATGGAATGCTGTCTGGGACATCTGAATTTTGAGACCGTCTTGCTGTACCTGGACGATGTAATTGTAAACTCACAGACGTATGAAGCCCACCTGGAGCACCTGGCTGAGGTGTTTGCGTCCCTTGCCAAGTACGGGATGAAATTGAAGCCCCATTCAGGACTGGCCCCAACCAACCACGGTGAGAGAAGTGAGACAGTTCCTGGGTCTGGTAGGCTACTACCGCCGCTTTATTAAAGGATACACGAAGATGGCTGCCCCTATGCAAGATCTCCTCGTGGGACAGACCAAAGGAGGCAGAGCTCCAGGGTCCCCGTTGGTGTGGGAAGAGAAACATGAAGAGTCCTTCTGCCGGTTGAAGACGGCCTTGACCGGGGAAGAGATCCTAGCGTACCTGGACTACAGCCTCCCGTTCATCCTCTACACTGATGCCAGTAATGTGGGCTTGGGAGCCGTGTTGTCCCAGGTCCAGGACGGAAGGGAGAAGGTGATCGCCTATGCTAGCCAGAAACTCCGACCTACGGAAAGGAATCCTGAGAACTACAGCTCTTTCAAGCTTGAGCTCTTAGCACTGGTGTGGGCCATCACCGAGCGATTCCGCCATTACCTAGCGGCAGCCAAGTTCACCGCTTATACGGACAATAACCCGTTAACCCATCTGGATACAGCTAAGCTGGGTGCATTGGAGCAGCGGTGGGTGGCCAGGTTGGCTAACTATGACTTGACTTCACCATCAAATACCGAGTCGGCCGTAAAAATGCTAACGCAGACGCACTCTCCCGGATGTCCAACAACATTAAGATGAAAAATCGACCGCAAACAGCTGCTATGCCAAACAATTTCTTTTTTATTCAAGCGTTCTTTTCATCGGTGCAGATAAAAATGCGGGAGGTGACTAGGATGCGAGTCCCTCCAAAGGACGACGGCCGTTTCGTCTGTAAGCCAGACTTCTACGGGACGCACTCTCCCGGATGCCCCACCTGTTAGGAGGGGGGCCGGAAGATGATGACCTCGAAGAAATCGAGTTGCCCGCGTTCCACCGGCTGCCAGCCGAGAAGTTGCATGTCCAGCAACAACAGGTGAACTTGGACCCGCTGCCCAGCCAAGGGTGGCAAGAAGCCCAGGACCAGGCGCCTGCCATCCACTTGGTCAAGACCATGGTGGAACAAGGTTCTGCTGGAATAGACCCCGCCGCTCCCTCCGAGGCCCAACGACTGTGGAAGGAATGAGCCCGGCTGTACCTGCACCAGGGGAAGCTGTATCGGGAATTGATCAACCCGAAGACCCATGAGAAGGTTCGCCAGCTGGTGGTTCCCCAGGCTAACGTGCCCACTGTTCTGCAAGCATACCATAACGGTGTTGGGAACTTTGGGTGGAAGAAGCTGGAGATGCTGTTGAGGGAGCGGTTCTATTAGAGTGGGATGCGAGAGTCGGTAGAGGCCTGGTGCCGGGAGTGTGGTCCCTGCACGCTGAGAAGAAGGGACGAAGCCAGCCAGAAGGCCCCCCTACGCCCAATAATTACCCATCAGCCGCTGGAGCTGGTCGCCCTGGACCACGTTAAGCTCACCCCTAGCCGAAGTGGGTACACTTATGCCTTGACCATTGTGGACCACTATTCAAGATTCATGGTGGTTGTACCAGTTAAAGATCTGACCGGGCATACTGCAGCCAGAGCCTTCCAGGCCTACTTTTGCCGACCACATGGGTACCCGGAGAGAGTACTGACCGACAAGGGTCCAGCTTTTGAAGCAGAAGTGTTTCAGAAATTCTGCCAGTTGTACGGCTGTAAAAAGATTCGGACCACCCCGTACCACGCCCAGACTAATGGCATGTGTGAAAAGATGAACCATCTGGTCTTGGACCTCCTTAAGACCCTGCCGTTGGAAGAGCGGAACTTATGGCCAGAAAAGCTGCCCAATCTGGTAGACATGTACAATAACATTCCTAGCAGCTCTACCAAGTGCACGCCCGCGTACCTAATGAGAGCCCGACCAGGCCGGTTGCCGGTGGACCTAGAAATGGATTTGGAGGCTCCAGAGGCCCTTCCTTCCACTGCTGACTGGGACGCCCGGCGGAGGGCGCAGTACCGACAGGTCCAAGAATACGTAGAAAAGAACTTGTGTCGAAGTCGGGGAGAGCAAGAACAGTGCTTCAACAGGAAGACTCCTGCGGGTCCCTTTCAGCCTGGAGATGTAGTGCTGAAGCGAAAGAGAAGAACCCATAAGCTGGATGACCAATGGGAGAAGACCCCGTATGTTATACAACCCACTGAATGAGAGAATGGGAAGGCCTACCAGATTAGTCGTGACCAGGGGAAGACTTCGGCCGTGGTTTCCAGGGAGCACCTGAAGAGGTGCCCACCCCCATTGAGGGTGGCAACTGAAGTTCCGGCCCCCAGACCAGCCGGGGAGAGAGAAAAAGAGGTAATCCACACCGTGATGGGTGATTTCCCGGCAGACTGGCCTATGCAGAACGGCGCAGTGATTCTTCCAGTGATACTGTTCCCACAACCCGTGGAGGAAAAAGATCTGGAAGTAGCCGCCAATGAACCAGTGCCCAGGGATGCACTTGTACCCAGCCCCCCTATGTCTCCGATTGCCCCACACGATAGACGGGAAGGGGAACCAGTTGTTTCCTCTGCCCCACTGCCTGTCACCACTGACATTGGGCCCCGAAGGTCCACGCGCCCCAACCTAGGCCGACCCCCGCTTAGGTACAGGGAAACTACCATTTAGGGGCGTTATACGTTGAGTGTGTAAATAAGTGAATGAATGAATCAAACCGTACAAATCACCTGATTGGCCGCCCGAGAAGAAGAGAACCGTCCCCGTTGGGACTGGAGTTGTCCCTGTTGTACTGTTAACCCCCACCGTTGCCGCCTCCAGAGAGGCAGATTTGGAGGATGGGCCTGGAGGAAAGTGATGGCCCAGGCCCGCCACTACCGCAACCGGTGGCGATCCTCCGGGGGGTCAGGGGTCCCCCATGGACATGGGGTCCTCTGAAGTGACAGCCGAGTGCGAGTCACCGTACCCGCTCCCGCTCGGGCAGCCTGGATCTGGACTGGGGTCAAGGGGTGCTGCTCACTTCTTAGGGGCAGCATCAGGGCTAGGTTGCTTGGGTGGGAGAGTGGAAGCCGTCCGTCCGTTATTATTAAAAATGTATATATATATATATATATATATATGTGTTTTGCATCGTTTAAGTGACATGCCTCCCGTAAGGGAAGATTTGAAATGCATACTGTTTTGTTGTTTTTATATTTTTACAGTTGAAAAGAAAAATAAAACCGGTGATGGACGGGCAGCCCGCGGACGGTCTGCATTTAACCAAGGGGGAATGTGGCGCCCTGGACTAGCCAGGTCGTCATAAGTACTGCAACACACACCCCCACCCCGAGACAGGCACATCAGCCAGACACAAAACCCTTGTTGCCTTCCTCCAGGGGCTGATGTCCACACCAGGTGGGGTGGAGCCAGGCAGTTGGCCACACCCACGGAGGAGTTCACAGTCCTGGAGGCAGGGAAAGACAGTGAGCACAGTGGAGTAGAGTGGAGTGGAGTGGAGAGACAGAGGAGTTCAAGAGAGGAGTGCCTGCTGGTGTCTGGGTGTGTGGCCCAGGCACTGACAGCAAGGTTGGCAGACGGTGGTGGCCGTCTGCAGGAGAGGCGAATCAACGCGGAGCCGTAGGACCGGGGATGGGCGACGGCCCGCCGGTACCGACCGGTGAGCGATGGGAAGCCAGCACACACAGGCAGGGCCTGCGGACCCTGACCAGGCTTGGAGCCGCCGAAAAGGTCAAATCCATTAGTGACCGGAACCCCAGGGGTTTCCTAGCAGCCAAGACCCGATAGAAGGCAACCGCCCGACCAGCAAAAGGAAATACAGCTACCGCCAAAGCTAAGATTCCAGGGGCCAGAGCCTGCGGGCAAAGGGGCTCCTCCGGCGCATATATACGCTGGGGAGCGGGTTACCGGTGGGAAGCCACCGGAGCCGAACAAACACTAAGGTGCAGGAAAAGGCAGCCATCACCAACCGTCCGGGAGAAGCCACAGCAGCCGGCTGTGGGACCCGTCCATCCAGCCGTTTGGTTTACCAGAGACTTTGCGTACATTTGTGGCTGAGTGAGTACAACCGTGCCATCCGGCACAGCGCTGCGCAGTCCATGCGACCCTGCACCTTGCCAACCCTGCCTCCCCGTCACCTCACCAGGCCCCGGGACCACCAACCCCTACCAACGGAGGGGGAAAACAACATCCCAACTGCTCCCTATCATCACTCCCGGGATCCCCGTCATCAGCAGCGGTGGTGCCCACCTTCACCACAACCCGTGGGTGGCGTCACGGACTAAATCCCCAAACCAAACTACCCCTTTCACTCATGGGGGAGGAGCGCCGCTCGAGTCCCCGGATCCGGCCCACCGCTCGAGCCACCGAGCAGCAGCAGCAGCACCGGACCCGAGCGCTAGCGAGCGCAGCGCCCCGCCGCCCGCGACAACAGTCAGGTGTGTGAACGAGATAAGGCTACTTCCACACATCAGTTTTTTCCATCAGGCACAATCCAGAAAAAAACGGATAAAACTGATCCGGCGCCGGATCCGTTTTATCCCCATTGATTTGTATTAGCGACGGATTGTGCCTGATAGCCTTGCGTTACATCCGACTGTTGCCGGATCCGTCGTAATTGGCTAATTTGGCGGCCAGATGGAACGTCTTTTGTAACGTTTTTTGTCTCTGACAACAAATCGCATCGTGACGGATCTGGCGCAATATGGCATGATTTACAATGGAAGCCTACGGACGCCGGATCCGACGTAATGCGGCAAAAAATGGATGCGGCCGCTGGATCCGTTTTTGTAAACTGAGCATGCTCAAATTTATTGAAAAAAAAACGGATCCAGCAAAAAAAACGGACGAAACGGATGCAAAAATGGATGCGCTGGACCTGTTTTTTGATGCATCATGTATGCCGGATCCATCAAAAAAAGGGATCAGGCGCATCCGTTTTTGCATATTCTGCGCCGGATCCATTGCATCAGGCACACACCGGATTATGCCTGATGCCAAAAAACTGATGTGTGAAAGTAGTAATATTAATAAATACCTGCAATTAAAAATGTATTATGGTTCTTCTGATATAGCTATGTATATTACCTCATGTGAAGGCACTCATATAGTGACAGTTAGTTTGTTATTTAGTTGCTCATGGTCGTAACTATGGATACCTAAGTTGCAATGCCCTGCACACGAGGTAAGATACATTGTTATATCAGAATAACTATACTACATTACTAATTGGAGGTATTTGCTAATATTATTATTATTATTATTACTCCTACTACATATTGGGATAGGATCATGGAGATGGGAATACCCTTTAAAGTCCTACACAGTTTCTATTAAAATTCATAGGCAGGGCCTTACAGGCTTCATGTCAGTGTAAGGCTAATATTAATTTTAAGATCCACTTGAAGAATTCAAACAATATGAAAAACTCTAATAAAAAAAAAGCCTTTGACGCCCTACTAAGCTTACTATTCATGAAACCGTAGCCTTGGGACACTAGACATGTACCACCATAATTTTATTTGGGCTTACCTGGGTCACGTTAAATCCGTTCTTGTTCTCATCTCTGTAACTTGGTGGTTAGGGGACACTGCTGTTTAATCTTTTTGAAGTAAGGGGCAATGTGATCTCTTGCTCTGGTGCCAGATGTAGATGACTCGCCCACCCCAGGGCTATGGGACACCCGGTGCCGGGCCGGACTAGTCCGGTGGTAGTCAGTGGTGGCTGGGCCCGGCTCCGTGGCCCTGGTGGGTGTCAGTAGAATATGTGGCTTGCTTGTTAATGTTTGTGTTCGTGACGCCACCTGTGGTATGCGGCTACTAAGCCGCCGCTGCTGTGTGAGGCCTCCGGGATGATGTTGTGGCAGCAATGATAGTACTGCTCCCCACAGGTGGAGCAATGCCCGGGGCACAGTTGGTGCTTGTAAGTGTCTAGGCAGATGGAATAACAGAGGCAACTCCAAGGGTGCAGTTCAAGTTCTTTACTCACAGTTCTTGTCACAGTTGTAGGGACCCTCAGACTGCTGGGACCACTGTCAGGGACCTCCGCCGTTTCTGGATGATTCAGAGCGTGAAATCCGGTACCCTCCTCTTAGTGTCTTTTTCTCTGCTGTCTTCACTAGCCTTGCCTTAGTTAGATGGACTTGGCTTGGCCTCCATCACAGCCTCCAGGCTGGGGGGTCACCTGTCGGCTGATTACCCCTTTTCTGAAGGTCTGCTCTGGGTTCTGGCCCTGGGAGCTTTCAATTCCCTGGGCCTCGGTTTTTACTGTTTGGAGATTGTCTTTTCACTCCTCCAGTCTCTAGGGACCGTCCCCTGTCGCAGCTAATCACTCCACCGATGTCACCGTGGAACGGGCCACCGCAGCCTGCAGCTACCCGTAGCGCCTCTGGGCCCTCGGCAGCGGTACCCAACAAGGACTGCTCGTGGTACCTTACAGGACTACCCGCGGCCCTGCGACCCTTTCTTCCCTTCTCGTCCTACATGCTCACTCCTCACTCTCCCACTCCCTGAGCGAACTGACTAAACTTGACCTTCCCTTCTCTATCTACTCTCAGATGGCTCCTCCCACCTCCCCAGTTGCTAGGCTACCACCCTATGGGAACAGGGATGGGTCTTACAGCCCCTCTCAGCATGCAGCATGGGAGGGTTGCCTGCCACTTTCCCTGGTCCTGTGTGTCCCTAACAATGGGTGTAGTGTGAATTTACCAGGAGACCGGAGTTCACTCTCTTCCTCTCCCAGAATAGGGCATCACACCGCAGATGGGGTGCAATGACCTGTGGCGACGGAAGCCTCAGGGGCGCCACACTCCCCCACAGCAAATCCCAGCATGTCCTCGGGCTGAAAAACAACAAAAACAAATGGGAGAACTGCAAAACATTTTTGGTATGCAATAACATAAAACAGCAAAACATTTCTTCCCTTTATGGGAGGCACATATCATGAACGTTGCAAACTTCTTATAAAGAAAACTCTAAGTGTGCACTTCCAGTCCATTGCACGGTTCAGGCAAATCCCCCATAATTCTGGTAGGGGGCACAACGGGTGCAACTAATTACATTTTTGGCTACTACAAGTCCAGTAGCCCGTCAGTTCGTTTCAAACAAACAAAGTAACATCTTCGACCAGCCATTAAATCCAATGGCCTGGTGGCATCAGACAGATCAACAACATACCAGCCATTAAGTCCAATGGCCTGGTAGGACATAAAACACATACACCACACACCAGCCACTAAGTCCAGTGGCCTGGTATGTCAGGACACCTAAACATTCACCGGGGCCCACATTCCAGTTCAGTGGCCCGGTAGCACATAACATGGGGGGGGGTGACGTCTTCACAAAGAATCAGGGGCAGCACAGCAGGAAAGGGTGTCATCTTCGAAAAGAATCAAGGGCAAAACACAAGGGACTTCTTCAAAAAGAATGAGGGGCTATGTACAGTTTGGCAGCTCTTCATCTTCCTTACTCTCTAGGATAGATGTCAGGACCCCACTCCGGCATGGCTCCTGGCAGCAGGTACGCTGATGAGATCATCGTCTGGGTCCCTTGAGCACTGGTCCCTGACCTTCTGCGCTGTCCCGCAGCCTGGATTGGAGTGGGGCTGCCTGTAAGCGTTGCCCGGCGCTGCTGCAGGGGGCTGCTTGTCTGCAGGGGGCTATTGCTGTGGTCTCTGGGGCCCTGCTTTGGCCGGCTTGCAGGGGGTTACCAGCCATACGGCGCCACTCTGGCTCTTCTGGGGCTGCCTCCTTGTCTTGGCGGGCCGCGCCTGGCATGGCGGCGGCCTGGGTTGGAGTCGCTGCTGCGGTGAGATCTTGGCGGGCCGCACCTGGCGTAGCTGCGGCCCGGATCGGCGTCGCCGTTTCGGGCGTCTCTCCAGGGACCGCGGGCATGGCAGCGGGGGTTGGGGCTCTCGCGTCGGCAGGGGCATTAAATGACTCACCCCTCAGTTGCATCTCCGGTGTTCTGGTGGTCGCTGTCTTGCTGCAGGGTGCTGGTATCGGAGCTGCGGTCGTGGCACGCGCGCCTGCAGGAGGACCGGGCAGGAACCCCACCGGGCAATCCGGGCTCCGCCGGCTGGGGGTGTCACTCTCTTTACCCGGCTCTGCAGCGGCGGCTGGATCTTCTCCGCTCTCCAGGACGCAGGACACAACCCGGTTCTGAGGTGCGTGTCCCGGCTCGGCCACTCCTCCTCTGGCCGCTCGTTGCTCGGCGTCCATCCTTTTAGCTTCTTCACGCGCCATCTTTTCTTCCTCCGCCTTCTATGGCGGGCACCGCTTCGCGCGCTTTTCTTGGACAAGGGGGCGGGGCTTCTCTTCGCGCCCTTTCTTCTTGCACGCCCCCCTTCTTCCCGCTCTCAGCAGCGCTAATGGCGGCGGTTTCTCAGTAAAGTACACAGTCTGTCACACGGTTCTTCAGGCGCACAGTACCCGGTTAGACCGGGCACGAAATCCTGTTCGTGACGCCAAAGTTGACTCGCCCACCCCAGGGCTATGGGACACCCGGTGCCGGGCCGGACTAGTCCGGTGGTAGTCAGTGGTGGCTGGGCCCGGCTCCGTGGCCCTGGTGGGTGTCAGTAGAATATGTGGCTTGCTTGTTAATGTTTGTGTTCGTGACGCCACCTGTGGTATGCGGCTACTAAGCCGCCGCTGCTGTGTGAGGCCTCCGGGATGATGTTGTGGCAGCAATGA
Source organism: Anomaloglossus baeobatrachus (assembly GCF_048569485.1). Lineage (NCBI taxonomy): Eukaryota > Metazoa > Chordata > Amphibia > Anura > Aromobatidae > Anomaloglossus > Anomaloglossus baeobatrachus. The sequence goes on from NC_134357.1 coordinate 260,958,163, forward strand.
TAGTACTGCTCCCCACAGGTGGAGCAATGCCCGGGGCACAGTTGGTGCTTGTAAGTGTCTAGGCAGATGGAATAACAGAGGCAACTCCAAGGGTGCAGTTCAAGTTCTTTACTCACAGTTCTTGTCACAGTTGTAGGGACCCTCAGACTGCTGGGACCACTGTCAGGGACCTCCGCCGTTTCTGGATGATTCAGAGCGTGAAATCCGGTACCCTCCTCTTAGTGTCTTTTTCTCTGCTGTCTTCACTAGCCTTGCCTTAGTTAGATGGACTTGGCTTGGCCTCCATCACAGCCTCCAGGCTGGGGGGTCACCTGTCGGCTGATTACCCCTTTTCTGAAGGTCTGCTCTGGGTTCTGGCCCTGGGAGCTTGCAATTCCCTGGGCCTCGGTTTTTACTGTTTGGAGATTGTCTTTTCACTCCTCCAGTCTCTAGGGACCGTCCCCTGTCGCAGCTAATCACTCCACCGATGTCACCGTGGAACGGGCCACCGCAGCCTGCAGCTACCCGTAGCGCCTCTGGGCCCTCGGCAGCGGTACCCAACAAGGACTGCTCGTGGTACCTTACAGGACTACCCGCGGCCCTGCGACCCTTTCTTCCCTTCTCGTCCTACATGCTCACTCCTCACTCTCCCACTCCCTGAGCGAACTGACTAAACTTGACCTTCCCTTCTCTATCTACTCTCAGATGGCTCCTCCCACCTCCCCAGTTGCTAGGCTACCACCCTATGGGAACAGGGATGGGTCTTACAGCCCCTCTCAGCATGCAGCATGGGAGGGTTGCCTGCCACTTTCCCTGGTCCTGTGTGTCCCTAACAATGGGTGTAGTGTGAATTTACCAGGAGACCGGAGTTCACTCTCTTCCTCTCCCAGAATAGGGCATCACACCGCAGATGGGGTGCAATGACCTGTGGCGACGGAAGCCTCAGGGGCGCCACATAGACGGCTGCCAAAACTCCGGTTGTGTTGTAACATGTTGGCTACAGAAATAAAGGAGCTGAGGCCAGAGACATAGGAGGTCAGTTAAGGTTGGGCCCCTGCAGATTTGTTGTGGAACATTGATAGGGCCATATCGATATGGTAGGCAGGTTAATGAAAATAATACATGTTAACTAGTACTCTGATTTAATCATCATGTATTCCTATTATGAACCAGGGCTGTGGAGTCGGAGTCGGAGTCGTGGAGTCGGAGTCAGAGTGGGAGCTCATTTTGGTGGAGTCGGAGTCGGTATAAAATGCACCGACACCGACTACTAAAATACATAATAAATTGGGGACAGTAGTGCAATGCAGAATGTGCTGAATATTTTTTCATAGGAATTTGGGAAAGCTATGAAATGTCCTATAAATGGCTGTTCTATTCCTGATCTAAGGCTATATTCACACAGAGCATTTTTGCTGCGTTTTTTGAGGATACGTTTTTCAGCTACAAAAGCAGATCAGCTTTTTAAAAAACCACATCACCTGCAAGGTTTTTGAGCTCATAAATAATGCTTGCAATAGCAAAAGCAGATTAGAAAAACACCACAAACTGACATTCTCATTCTTTGTGAGGATCCTCACAAAACGCTGTGTCTGAATGTCCTATCTTGAAAACCATTGCGTTTGCTGGGATGCCCGGAGTCACTGCATTTCACTGAATTATTTTGCCATCAATGTTCGATATGTTTGTGACAAGAAAGAAATTGTTAGCAAGACACTGGCAGTAACAGATACTAAAGCTCATCACACCGGCCAGTTTCTCCAGGCCTTAAGGTACCGTCACACTAAACAACTTACCAGCGATCTCAACAACGATACAACCTGATAGGGATCGCTGGTAAGTTGCTAGGAGGTCGCTGGTGAGATGTCACACTAAGCGACGCTCCAGCGATCCCACCAGCAACCTGACCTGGCAGGGATCGCTAGAGCGTCGCTACACGGGTTGCTGGTGAGCTGTCACACAGGCTGATCTCACGAGCGACCAGTGACCAGCCCCCTAGCCACAGTACACATCGGGTTAATTACCTGATGTGTACTCCGGCTACGTGTGCAGAGAGCAGGGAGCCAGCACTGACAGCGTGAGAGCGAAGGATGCCTTTACCGAAGGTAAATATCGGGTAACCAAGGTAAGGGCTTCTTGGTTACCCGATGTTTACCGTGGTTACCAGCGTCCGCAGAAGCCGGCTCCTGCTGTCTGCACATTCAGTTGTTGCTCTCTCGCTGTCACACAGCGATGTGTGCTTCACAGCGGGAGAGCAACAACTAAAAAATGGTCCAGGACATTCAGCAACAACCAGCGACCTCACAGCAGGGGCCATGTTGTTGCTGGATGTCACACACAGTGACATCACTAGCAACATCGCTGCTACATTACAAAAGTCGTGCCTCAGCAGCGATGTTGCTAGCGATGTTGCTTAGTGTGACGTGGCCTTTAATGGAAAAAGATCTGCAAGATTACAAACTCAAAAAAGAACAGGTTCTTGCTATTGTAATGAACAATGCTTCAAACATAAGTACAATTAAACTGATGAATGAGAGTAATGAACAGCAGCTAGAAGAAAATGTAGGATATAGTATGTGTGAGATGGAGCCACAGTGCTGTTCATGTAACTGAGGAACAAACAGATATTACAACAGAAGAACAGCAAAATGATACTTTAGGATTAATGATCTTGTTAAAGCTGCTTTAAAACACTTTCCTATTCATCACATGCGCAGTGTTGTGCACACGCTGCAGCTGGCAATAAGAGATAGTCTGCAAGAGGGACTTCGGTTTCACACATCCAGCTTTTCGCTGGTTTGGCGGATGTGGCGCACTCCAGTACAGTGTATACAGTACAGGGGCAACGCGACAAACGACAGTCACATGCTTTTGTGTGACCAGAGCATGTGACCTGGAAGTTGTGACGCTGCCACTGTACTGTATCGTACTGTACTGGCGTGCGCCACATCCACCAAACAGGCGAAAAGCTGGATGTGTGAAACTGAAGCAGGATGTGTGAAACTGGGCGGACATGCTGGAAATCTAATTGGAAAAGTGAGGAAGTTGGTTATTGCCGCCAGAACCCCTAAAATTGATTCCATCTTGAAGAGACGTACTGGGAAAGGGGCAATTGTTGATCAAGCCATTCGGTGAGGCAGCACTTATTTAATGATTGAGTGATTGCTTGAACTAAAATCGTTTCTTAGGGATATGGTGAACCCTCAAGTAATATTAAATGAAGGTCAATGGATACATGTGGCTGAATTGAAGGAATTGCTTAATCACTCATTTACCATGACTAAAAAATTACAAGCTGAGGATTTAACTCCTGGCATTTTCATAAGGGAGTGGAAGAACTTGGTATTTTTCCTGTCCCAAAGAGGAGGTTTAATCGGAGATGGAATTTCTGCTTCAATGAAACGGAGAGAGACACAGCTATTGGAAAATAAAATTCTCCTGGCAGCTGTTTATATGGACCCAAGTCATCATATATTGCTTGATGATCAACAGCTTACTAAAGGAAAAGAAGGTTTGAGTGAGGTAGCAGTTAGGATGAGCGGCTACAGGACTGCCAGGCGGAAGAGGACTTGGGGCCTGACAGTGCCACTGCTGCCATATCTTCATCCTCATCAGATGAGGAGTTTAACTTTGACAAGTATTTGGATGACATGGAGCAGCAAAGTGTTGCAGCAAGGAAAAAGATGTCACTCCGTCTCCTATAGACTCCGTCTCCTATAGCAGCAGATTGACCAGATTTCAGTAAAATTTTTCACTTGCTCTCAAAGAAATAGAAAAATTCAACCGTTCATCAAAACTGACTGTGCATGAGGCAATTCCTTTATATCCAGAAATTATTAGAGATGTTGCCCATGTGGGTACTGCTTTGCCTCCAACCCAAGTTAGTGTAAGTTGTTCTCTAGCCTTAAAATTATTGAGTCAGATTTGAGGTCATCTATGAAGGAGGATCTGATGGAGGCAATTCTATTTCTTACAACAAATTCATAGACTGCACAAATGTTTTTTTTACTATGTTTTTGTTGAAAACTGTTTTTTGCCACCTACATAGTGTATTACATAGTGTTATAGACAACACAGTATATATATATATATATATATATATGTATAGATATATATAACACTATGTAATACACTATGTAAGTGGCAAAAAACAGTTTTGAACAAAAACATACTAAATAAAAACATTTAGTATATTGCTTATATTTAAGTGAAAAATTTATTGTAGTACAATGTGAACATCAGTCATTTAATCATTTTTATGATACAATAATCAAGATATTTAGATAGAACATAGAATATATTTATTGGAATACAACTTTAGAACACAAAAAAACTGTAATAAATTGGGAATATGTAATAAAATATGTAATTTTATATAATTATACATGCACACACAAGATATATATGTAATCTACTGTATATTACATATTGTATAACATATTTACAATTTATTACAGTTTTTTGTGTTCTAAAGTTGTATTCCAATAAATATATTTTATGTTTTATCTAAATATCTTGATTATTGTATCATAAAAATGATTAAATGTCTGATGTTCACATTGTACTACAATAAATTTTTCACTTACCTATCAGTAATATATGTGGGAGTCGGAGTCGGTGCAAGGGAAATTGAGGAGTCGGAGTCGAAGGTTTGGCTTATCGACTCCACAGCCCTGTTAAGAACCAGTGAAATGTAAAACTGATTGTTATACAATTTGGACTATATTAGGAAGGATGGGACGAAGTGCTTTTATGCCATCAAGCAAAACCCAAAATGCATACGTCAAAACATGAAGTGAGCACTGAGAACATTTGTTCTGAGTTGCACGTGTGTCGCCCAGGGATAAGGGGTACTCAGATCCGGGCCAAGGGGTCACTTCTGTAGGTATCACGGTGGCGTGACCCGGTTTGTGATCCCAGGCTCCACAACAAAAAGGGGATTATGTAAGGGAAATTTGTAAGTCTATGATCCGTGACGCCACCTGTGGTGTGCGGTGAGGTAATGGAACACCGCCACTGCCGGTCAGAGGATCCCAGGGATGGTGATGGGCAGCAAGGTGGTGATTTTCCCTCCACGGGTAGGGTGTTGATGTCCCGGGATCCCGATGTAATGGATTGGGGAGTGACGGGTGCAGTCCATGGCTTGGACCGGTTGGTGCAGGAGTACTCACAGTATAAGGCAATAACTGACACGAGTCCAGGAATTAACCAAGTTGCTGGTAACTGGTGCCCACGGATGCTGTGAGGACGGGTCCCACACCCATGTGTGTAATTCAGGTGTTTTTCTCCTGCCTGACGCCTGTGTCTGCTCCGTGCACAGGTCCGGACAGGGTCCCGAAAGTCGGCACTGGGGGGGCTACTACCCTGTCCCGGTCCACTTCGGTTCCCTACAAGCGACTGGCCTATTCCTGAGGCCCTTGCTGCCGCTCCTCCTAGCTCCACAATAGTCTCCTTCCAGACTTCTCTCCTCCTGCAGACTGACTACACTTCAAACTCTGCTCTTCCCTTCCTAAGCTACTCTCGCCCCCCTCCCGTTTTCCTGGGGAGGGGGTGAGTGGGGCCTGATTGGCTGGTGTGTATCTGTGTGGGAAACGCCCCAAGGGAGAGTGAGATCTGCACCAAAAAGAGGGATGCAGACCTCTGTGACACCCTGGTTTAGCAGGGCGACACACATGCTCATTTTAACCTTTACATGGATACCTTCTATGCACATCAATGTTACTATTTTGCATGTTGCTGAGGGTATGATGGATTGGCAGAGTGCCTATTGATTTACTGTAGGGAATGAAGGAAATGCAGCCTTCCAATATATCTTATTGATTTTATACATAGAAACCAAAGAAAAAAAACTCCTAAAAACAGTTATCCCTTGCTGGGATATATTTATCTGTTATTCATCTAGGCCTTCAATTGGGTGGTACTTATTACTGTGCTTTAACCTGATTTTGCCCCACTCAGCCCCTAGGATGGGGCAAATTGGTGGACAATTACAAAATGATACAATTTTTATAATTATTTGTAATATGAAGTAATAAAAACTGTTTTTAGGAGTTTTTATTCTCTGGTTTTTAATATATTATCTCCTTTTTTGCACCTTAATTGTCTATTGCTTTATTTTATACAGTCATATGAAAATGTTTGGGTACCCCTATTAATGTTAACCTTTTTTCTTTATAACAATTTGGGTTTTTGCAACAGCTATTTCAGTTTCATATATCTAGTAACTGATGGACTGAGTAATATTTCTGGATTTAAATGAGGTTTATTGTACTAACAGAAAATGTGCAATCCTCATTTAAACAAAATTTGATCGGTGCAAAAGTATGGGTACCCTTATCAATTTCTTGATTTGAACACTCCTAACTACTTTTTACTGATTTACTAAAGTACTAAATTTGTTTTGTAACCTCATTGAGCTTTGAACTTCATAGGCAGGTGTATCCAATCATGAGAAAAGGTATTTAAGGTGGCTACTTGCAAGTTGTTCTCCTATTTGAATCTCCTATGAAGAGTGACATCATGGGCTCCTCAAAACAACTCTCAAATGATCTGAAAACAAAGATTATTCAACATAGTTGTTCAGGGGAAGGATACAAAAAGTTATCTCAGAGATTTAAACTGTCAGTTTCCACTGTGAGGAACATAGTAAGGAAATGGAAGAACACAGGTACAGTTCTTGTTAAGCCCAGAAGTGGCAGGCTAAGAAAAATATCAGAAAGGCAGAGAAGAAGAATGGTGAGAACAGTCAAGGACAATCCACAGACCACCTCCAAAGACCTGCAGCTTCATCTTGCTACAGATGGTGTCAATGTGCATCGGTCAACAATACAGCGCACGTTGCACAAGGAGAAGCTGTATGGGAGAGTGATGCGAAAAAGCCGATTCTGCAAGCACGCCACAAACAGAGTTGCCTGAGGTATGCAAAAGCACATTTGGACAAGCCAGTTACATTTTGGAAGAAGGTCCTGTGGACTGAGAAACAAAGATTGAGTTGTTTGGTCATACAAAAAGGCGTTATGCATGGAGGCAAAAAAAACGGCATTCCAAAAAAAGCACTTGCTACCCACAGTAAAATTTGGTGGAGGTTCCATCATGATTTGGGGCTGTGTGGCCAATGCCGACACCGGGAATCTTGTTAAAGTTCAGGGTCGCATGGATTCAACTCAGTATCAGCAGATTCTTGACAATAATGGGCAAGAATCAGTGACGACGTTGAAGTTACGCAGGGGATGGATATTTCAGCAAGACAATGATCCAAAACACCGCTCCAAATCTACTTAGGCATTCATGCGGAGGAACAATTACAATGTTCTGGAATGGCCATTCCAGTCCCCAGACCTGAATATCATTGAAAATCTGTGGGATGATTTGAAGCGTGCTGTCCATGCTCGGCGACCATCAAACTTAACTGAACTGGAATTGTTTTGTAAACAGGAATGGTCAAATATACCTTCATCCACGAACTCATTAAAAGCTACAGGAAGCAACTAGAGGCTGTTATTTTTGCAAAAGGAGGATCTATAAAATATGAATGTGACTTTTATGTTGAGGTGCCCATACTTTTGCACCGGTCAAATTTTGTTTAAATGCGGATTGCACATTTTCAGTTAGTACTGTACAATAAACCTCAGTTCAATCCAGAAATATTACTCAGTCCATCAGTTATTAGATATATGAAACTAAAATAGCTGTTGCAAAAACTCTAATTGTTATAAAGAAAAAAGGTTAACATTAATAGGGGTGCCCAAACCTTTTCATATGACTGTACATAGAGACTGTGCTCTTCTTCACATTATTGCATTTTGAATAGGGCAAAAGTATCTTTGATACACAGGAAGCTGCCTAACCTGAAAGAGGATCATGTAAACATCCAACATGGAGGCACGGAACCAAAACTGTAAAGAGAAGAAATAGAATCTAACATAAAAAAAAAATCCATTGTGGGGAGGCATTTTCATTACAATCTGGCACTGATTACCTTAAACAACAAAAATGAGTTTGGAGAGTTGGAACACCCCTTGAAGCAGATAAGAAGAATAATCTGCCCCTCTGTTCCCTAGAAAATAGGGAATAGAGATAAGGCCGCTGTTCCGTCCTGCATAACAGGGCAGCCATTAAAACAAAACTGAAAACTTTGTATTTTTGCTTTAAAAAGGTACATAAGTGCAGGTTCACAAGATATGTCACAAATAGCAATTCCTACTGAATGTATTCTTTATATAATTCACTGGAGATGAGGCCTGATGCAAACCTGACCCAGATGCTATTGAAGTGTATAGTGAATGCCAGGGATTTCCTAACATGGTCAGAGTATATTTATGTTTACTTCTAAGGTGCGCCCCCAAAATAAGTCTTATTGGTAACTTCTAGGTACTATAATGCGATACTCAATATAGAGTATATGTTATGATTGGCACAAAAAAAATCACTTCGAGAAAAAATGTTGTAAGATGTACAATGTGTAAAATGTATACACTATATTGGAATCGCAGTGTTCCAAACTAGGCAACTTTTCATCCTGAATTGAAAACAAAATGGCTACAAAATGACTGCAAACTTAAGAGTGAATGGTATGGCATAGTATGGAGGATTGCATAAAACAGGAAAAATAGGAATTACTACTTACCGGTAATGATGTTTCCAGGAGCCAACATGACAGCACAGTAGGAGTTGCTCCTTTGACCTTTACAGGGACAGGAAAACGCAAGAGGTTAAAAGCCCCTCCCCATCCCCCTTTCCTCAGTGATTTTTTAAGTACCACACCAGGATGGGAGATAACACCATTTTATTAATGCAGAACGTACAACAACACGATACATAATCAACGGGAGGGAAATAAGAGTGCTGTCATGTTGGCTCCTGGAAACATCATTACCGGTAAGTAGTAATTCCTATTTTCCAGGACGCCACATGACAGCACAGTAGGAGAATGCCAAAGTAATCCCTAATCGGGTGGGACCATAGCCTGTAGAACCTTCCTACTGAACAATGTTTGGTGATCAGTGAGAAGATCTAGCTGATAGTGCTTACAAAACGTATGGGGACCAGACCACGTCGCCGCACGGCAAATGTGGTCGAGTGAAACTCCCGCCCTTTCTGCCCATGAAGTAGACAGAGCTCTGGTGGAGTGAGCCCTAATGTGAGTGGGGGGTTCGCGACCTGCGGACTGGTAAGTAGCAGAAATAGTAGACCTAACCCACCGAGACAGAGTTGTCTTAGACACCGTCTTCCCTCGGTTCTTACCCGCAAATTGTACAAAAAGGGTTGAATCTATCCGCCAGCTCTGGGTAGCCTCCAAATAAGCCAGCACCGCTCTTCTGACATCCAGAAAGCGAAGGGATTCATCTGTGCGGTCGGAAGAACCGGAACATACCGCCGGTAAGACCACTTCCTGTTCAAGATTAGCCACAGACACCACCTTTGGTCGGAATGTTGGATCAAGCTTCAAAATAATTCTGTCAGGCAGGACCTGGAGATATGGAGGACGAATGGATAAAGCTTGCAGTTCGCCAATCCTCTTTGCGGTGGTAATGGCCACCAAAAAAGCCGTTTTAAAGGATAAATGTTGAATGGAGATATCATCCAGAGGTTCGAATGGTCCTTCGCATAGTCCCTTAAGAACCAGACCCAGATCCCAAGGGGGAACTGTGGATCGAATAGTAGGCCGCAACCTCTGAAGGCCCTTGACAAAACGGACAATCCAAGGATGAGAAGCGAGGGAAGTATTGAAGAATACACTGAGCGCCGAGATCTGGACCTTAATTGTACTGGGTTTCAGGCCCTGGCGGAAACCTTCCTGAAGAAAATCAAGGATCCGAGGAATGTCCGGACGGGCACTGTCCCTTGGTTCCTCACCGAGGAAGGTACAAAACCGAGCCCAGATCCGCCGATAAATCGTCTGGGTAACTGGCTTTCTACTGGCTTGTAGGGTAGTAATAACTGCTGCGGATAAGCCCTTATCCCTCAAGAATCGCCCTTCAGGATCCAAGCCGACAGATGAAGGTTGTGAAGATTCTCGTGGAATACCAGACCCTGGCTGAGTAGGTCCTCCCTCAGGGGAAGGAGAACGGGCTCGTCCACCGCCATGTTGTTCAGGAGCGAGAACCAGCTCCGTCGTGGCCAAAATGGAACAATGAGGATGACTGTGGTCCTGTCCTGTCTTATCTTCTGAAGGACTCTGGAAATCAATGGAAGAGGGGGAAAGGCATATGCCAGGTCCATGACCCAAGGTTGAGACAGCGCGTCCACTGCTGCAGGTCGGTCGTTGGGATTGAGAGAGAAGAAGTTCTTGCACTTCGAGTTGGCCCTGGATGCAAACAGATCCCAATGAGGAGTCCCCCACCTGGCAATCAGCGACTGGAACACTGCGTTGTTGAGACACCAACCTGCGGGGTCGATCCGGTGCCTGCTGAGATAATCCGCCAGACAATTGTCTGATCCCTTCAGGTGGACAGCCGAAATGGACAGAACAGAGGTTTCGGCCCAGCGGAAGATGAGGTGCGCCAATGCTTGTAACTGGTAGTGTCTCGGGCCGCCCTGGTGTCTGAGGAACGCGACCGTCGTTACATTGTCCGAGAGGACACGTACATGTTGATGAAGGAACAAGTGCTGTTTGCTGCTGAGGGCCTGCCAGACTGCATTCAACTCCCTGTAGTTGGAAGAGCAGGTTATCAACCGGTGTAGCCATGTCCCCTGGAAAGACACCTTGCCCACGTGTGCCCCCCAACCTGTCTGGCTGGCGTCGGTAATGAGCGTAACTGATGGCGAGTAGTCCCAATGAACCCCCACTGATAAATGTTCTTCGTTTGTCCACCATCGCAGAATGCTGCGGAGCCGTACTGGAAGACTGATCTTGCGGTTCAAGGCGGTTCGGCTGGTCAGCGAGCAGTGGCGACCCACTGGTTTGGACAGAATCAGCTGCTGTAGCGGTCTTGAATGGAACTGGCTCCACCGCACACGTGGGATACAGGACGTCATCAGACCCAACACCCGCATAGCTTCCCGGACAGTGCATGCCTTTTGGCCTAGGAAGGCCTGTATCCTGCTTTGAAGTGATTTTATCTTCATGGTCGGTAAGAATGACATTCTTGCGTCTGAGTCCAGAAGTATGCCTAGGAAAATTTTCCTGGTTTCTGCCAGTAGATTTGATTTGTGAATGTTCACCATCCACCCCAGACTCCGGAGGTGGAATAGAGCGAGCTCCACCCGGTGGGACAATTCTCTTGGGTTGGCTGCAATGAGAAGGAGATCGTCCAGGTATGGAACGATGGTGACCCCCAGCGTTCTGAGGTGGGCCACTACCTCTGCCATAACTTTTGTGAAGGTTCGGGGAGCGGATGACAGGCCGAAGGGAAGACACCGGAACTGGTAGTGATAGATTACGCCCTGTTTTTCCAAAGCAAATCTCAGGAATTTTTGACTGGCGGGTTGTATAGCTATGTGATAATATGCGCTTGACAAATCTATTGTGGCCATAACCGAATGCTGACCGATGAGTGGGATAGCAGATCTGATGGATTCCATACGGAATTTTTTGTAACGAACAAACCGGTTTAGGGGCTTGAGATTGATAATCGTGCGTACATCTCCCGATGGTTTTAGTACGGTAAATAGACTGGAATAGTGGCCCCTGAAGCATTCCCGACGAGGGACCAGACGTATTGCTCGGGTACGCAACAGATTCTGGACCTCGGACCAGAGCTGGTAGGACGAGTCTGGGGAGCGAAATTGAGTGAGAAGAAATCTGTCGGGGGGCACCCGAGAGAATTCTATCATGAGACCTCCTGATACCACTTGGAGAACCCAAGGGTTGGGCGTGATACGTGCCCATGCCTCTTGAAACTCCACCAGACGTCCGCCCACCCTGGCGTCAGGACCGATTTTGGTGCTTTCTATTGTCAAAGGAGGTATTCCTCTCTTTTCCTCCTTTAAAATAACTCCACCTACCCGTTTTACCCCTACTTTTGTAGTCAGGATTTCTAAAGGGACGAAAACGACGGGTAGGAGGACCCCGACGATACCTTTCCTCGGGGAATCCCCCTTTCTTATCAGACGCTTTTTCCAGGATCTCGTCAAGAGTGGGACCAAATACTCTCACACCTGAAAAAGGGATAGCACACAATTTGTTTTTAGAGGCGCAGTCCCCTGACCACGTTTTTAACCATATGGCCCTGCGGGCGGAATTCGTTAATGCTTCATTTCTAGCAGAAAATCTAATTGTTTCTGCTGAAGCATCTGCCATAAATCCTGTGGCAAGTTTCAGGAGGGATATAGACTCCTGAACAGTCTCCCTGGGAGCCCTATCTGCCACCAGGGATTCTAGGTCATCTAACCACCTGGACATGGACCGGGCCACGGACGTAGCCGCAAAGTTAGTTTTGATAGTGGTGGCTGCAGCTTCCCATGCCTTTTTTAGAAGGCCGTCTGCCTTTCTGTCCATTGGGTCTTTCAACCCGGATGAATCCTCAAATGGGATAGCAGTCTTTCTAGCTACCTTAGCCACCGGAACATCGATTTTAGGTACATCTTCCCAGTCCTTAATATCATTCGGCTCAAATGGGAGGCGAGCCCTAAATTTCCTGGGAATTAATAATTTTTTCTCAGACTCCTGCCATTCCTCCATTATCATTGCTCTGACATGAGAATTGACAGGGAACACTCGATTGCGTTGAGACCTGAGTCCACCGAACATTTCATCCTGAACAGACCTCGGTTTCTCCTGCTCCTCCACCATCATTGTCTTTCTGACAGCTCGGAGCAGTTCATCTGTATCACAGGATGAAAAGAGATACCGACGGTCCTCCTCTGGAGCCGGACCTGCCGTCTCCTCATCTAACTGAGAATCAGAGTCATAAGAAATCTCTCCCTCTTCTGAAGAGAATTCTATGTCTTGTCGGTGTCTTTTGTGAGGCGGGCCACGCCATTCCTGTTGGGATGATGTACTAGCAATGACCGACTGTACTTCCTCTCGTATCATAGCTCTCATGTCCATCAGCAGGGAATTTTGCTCAGTGGATACCAATTCCGCTATACAAGGATCACATAACTGTTTTGTACAAGATTCTGACAGCTGTGCATGGCAGACTGCACACTTTTTAGCCCTGACAGCTTTCCTCTGGGCTTTCCTAGGAATAGTGCTGGTGCGCGTGGAAGAATCCTAAAAGGAAGGGGGAGACTGAATCAGTGACCACCCTTAGTAACCCTGGTCCGACCCAGGTACACCTGCACTCACATGACCCTGGGACTCTGTAGGGGCTCCAGCATCTGATCGATCATCCTCCTCCATGACAAGTTGAAATACAGAGACTACTGAGCCGCCCCCGGTTCCCCGGTTTTATTACCTGGTTGTGCGACGTCAGGGTCCATTCCCGCCTTTCCGTGCTCTGTCCTGGATCACCTGCTGCCTCCCAGGCCACCGCCATGTTCCGAACCCGGAACTGCGGTGAACGCTGCACTGCGCATGCGTCCGCGCGCGTGTCACGCTGGAACGCAAGGCCTGCGCAGACCCGGAAATGCCCCATGGCCGGCAGCAAACAGCGGGCTGCCGAGAGCCCTCACCTGAGGGAAGCGGCTCGTTACCGGGAGATCTCGCTCCACCGGCCGGCTGAGGGACCTCTGCATCAGAAGTGTCGGCCAGGGGCTGCTTGACCAGCAGGAAGGAGAGAGCAAGCCCCCCCGATCCGCCTGGACCCCGTACCTCCGACGGTAAGACTTGCGACCGTCCTGTACAGGGACAGGAAAAACACTGAGGAAAGGGGGATGGGGAGGGGCTTTTAACCTCTTGCGTTTTCCTGTCCCTGTAAAGGTCAAAGGAGCAACTCCTACTGTGCTGTCATGTGGCGTCCTAGAAATAAGATATGTCCACCAACCTTAAACCCTGTTGCTCCAGCACAACAAATTTGTGAGTAATAGCGTTAGCTAAGAAGATGGCAGATCTGCCACTTTGCTGAAAATCTCTGTGCAAAAATGGGGTTGCAAATGTGACTTTAAAAAAAAAAAATTAAATAAATAAAGTTTACATTTGTGGCAATTCTTACACAAAATCTGCTTGTAACACCTGTGGATTTTATTGAAAAATACACTACAGTTCAAAAGTTTAGGGTCACTTAGATATTTTCTTATTTTTGAAAGAAAAGCACATTTTTTTTCAATGAAGCTAACATTAAATTATACAAAAATACACTCTATACATTGTTAATGTGGTAAATGACTATTCTAGCTGCAAACGTCTGGTTTTTAATGCAATATCTACATAGGTGTTATAGAGGCCCATTTTCAACAACCTCCACTCCAGTGTTCTAATGGTACAATGTGTTTGCTAACTGTGTTAGAAGGCTAATGGATGTTTAGAAATCCCCTTAAAACCCTTGTGCAAGTATGTTAGTGTGGCGCCCCTGACCTGGTCAGGCAACACTGAGTACTGCACCCATGCTGGGACAGTACTTCCAGGTAATCCTAATGGCCGGAATGAGGTGTGTACGCACAGACACATAGCAACCAGCTCTCCAGCACCATTAGATGGGACCCTTGGGCAGTCCCTAGAGGGATCTGGCCTTCAATTCTTGTCAAGGGGTGTAGTGGAGGGGCTGGGAGTTAAAGTGCAGAGGCTGTCAGGAAAGGAGTAGAGCGAGCCAGTCTGGTAGTGGTGAGCGGCGGTTGCTAAGGGAGACGCACGCGGCCACTAGTCAGACCCTGCACGGTGTAGTGACAATTGGCGGGGAGAACGGTTACCGAGTCAGTCAGTCAGAGAGGACAGGGGCTGCCAGTGACTAGGCACGTACGGGGAACAGGTCCCTAGTGTAGACACAAGTTTAACTATCTGCTAAACCTGCTGGTGAGGGGAACTATAAGTACACAGAGTCCGAGACTCAGCAGCAACGCAGGGACCCATAAGGAGACAGAGCCAGAAGCCATCTGACCTGGTCCACGCTGCCGGCAAACGGTCCAAAAAGGGAGAAAAGGCATTAGCGACTCCCTGGATATCCCCCCCCATGGTACTTCAGGTCAGAGGGTTATCCGAAAACAGAATTGCTAGAAAGGTGAGCTAAGTGTCACCCTCAGACTGGCTTGAAGGATACCTGGTTTCACTTGGTTTATTGAAACATCGCCCAGGTCAGCTCAGAGAAACATATAGAAGTGAGTAAAAAGCAGTTGAAAGACTTTTGGACTGAGCCTGAGTTATTCCTGACCCGCTATCCTACCCACCCGAGCCCCTGGGCCAGCCTCACTCACGGGGGGCTACACCATCTGACTGCAGACCCCATAAGCGCCAGATGCTCGTTAAATTTGCAGTGGTGGTCCTCCATATCCCTGACCGCAAGCCGTGAGTGGCGTCACGACACATTTATACAATACCGTCATACCTGTTGCCATATACAGAAGAAGAGCCTGTGGCGTCCCTGAAGCTGGATTGGTATCCCTTGGGAGACACATTATCACAACTGAAAACAGTTTTGCTGATTAAAGAAGCTATAAAACTGACCTTCCTTTGAGCTATTTGAGAATCTGGAGCATTACATTTGTTGGTTTCATTAAACTCTCATCATGGCCAGAAAAAGAGAACTTTCATGTGAAACTGAAGTCTATTTTTGTTCTTAGAAATCAAGGATATTCCATACCAGAAATTGCCAAGAAACTGAACTTTTCCTCCAACGGTGTGTACTACTCCATTCAGAGGAAAGCACAAACAGGCTCTAACCAAAGTAGAAAGAGAAGTGGGAGGCCTCGCTGCAAAACTGAGCAACAAGACAAGTACATTAGAGTCTCTAGTTCGGAAATCGACACCTCACAGGTCCTCAACTGGCAGCTTCATTAAATAGTACCCGCAAAATGCCAGTGTCAACGTCTAGTGAAGAGTAGAGTTGTGCCCTGTTCGCGGTTCGTGGTTCTCCAGTTCGCGGCTCGAGTGATTTTGGGGGCTGTTCTAGATCGAACTAGAACTCGAGCTTTTTGCTAAAGCTCGATAGTTCTAGATGCGTTCGAGAACGGTTCTAGCAGCAAAAATATCAGCTAATTCCTAGCTGGCTTTCCGCTGTAATAGTGTAAGTCACTCTGTGACTCACACTATTATGAAATTTCAGTGTATAGTGTGCGGGAACAGCGCATTCAGATCACTGGTGTAAGGATAATGGCGATCACCTTTTTTTTTTCCTTGTCTTCCTTCCCTAAGCGCGCGTGTTACGAACCGGCGCCGCCATAGCCGCAAGCAGCCTGCTGCGGTTCCTGTTGCGCCCAGGCGCCGGCTGCCGTTCTTGGCCGTGCCTCGGGTGGTCCAGTTGGCTGTTCCTTCCACCACGTCTAAGTGTGGAGAGGCGGCTAGTGCGCATGTGTGGCGCCCCAGGACCTGGTCGCCACAACAGCATTGCCCTCCCAAAAGGGTTAATGCTGAGCCTGGAGGTAATTGGGAGATCTATTGGCCAGTAAGTTAACACTCAAGACAGTTCTCCCTCCGGCCAGCAGGGGGAGCTCTGAACCTGGAACTTCAGGGAGCATTCCTTAAGTCTGGCTGGAAGGAGGAAGTGTTAGTTAGTTTGGAGACAGGAGTGAAAGAGTGCAGACGCAGAGTAGTGCTGCCTTGTAAACTGGGGCCTAGAGCTGGGATAGCTTGGCCCAGTGAAGCAAGGGGAGCAGAGAGGCACAGCAGGGACTCGGACATCGGAGTCTGTAGTTGCCAGGGCATAAAATCCATCCCTGGTAGCTGAATCCGGAGGGCAGGAGAGCTGCAAGCCCCCTGTCCCAGAAGCAATCTGAAGGTACAGCTGCATCCCAAGGGCCCGGTGTAGACTCCAGCAGAGAAGCACCAGAGAGGGCCTGCGCAGTCTACCACACAGAAAAGGGGACGAACAACAAGTCCCAGCAGCAAGAGGGCAATTGCAAACCCAAAGTGCAGTGTCCTAAAACAGCAGAGAAAGATTAAGGAGTAGGCCTCATACTCAACTGGCCAAAGATCACCCCAGGCACTTCCAGGCCGGCCGGATCATCTATACCATCTGTGACGGTCTCCCTGGACTAAGTTTCTGCCGAGTAAAAGAGGAGAAGGTAAAGAGACTACTGTTTGTGCCTGTTTCTTTCATTGCTTGTCGGCCCTGCACCGTGTTAGTCACGCAGCACCATAGACTTCCACAAGCACCAACTGTGCCCCGGGCATTGCTCCACCTGTGGGGAGCAGTACTAACATTGCTGCCATAACATCATCCCGGTGGCCTCACACAGCAGCGGCGGCTTAATAGCCGCATACCACAGGTGGCGTCACGAACACAAACATTAAAGTCATCAGCCACATATTCAACTGACACCCACCAGGGCCACGGAGCCGGGCCCAGCCACCACTGACTACCACCGGACTAGTCCGGCCCGGCACCGGGTGTCCCATAGCCCTGGGGTGGGCGAGTCAACTTTTGGCGTCACGAACAGGATTTCGTGCCCGGTCCCACCGGGTACTGTGCGCCTGCCGGAATTGTGCTTAAAAGACTGTGTACTGGCTGCAGACCACCGCCGCCATTAGCCTCGCCGAGCGCAGGAAGAAGGGGGGCGTGCCTGACAAAGAGCGCGAAGGGAGCGCGCCATCAGAGCAGAGCGCTGTTAACCCCGCGCGACCCGGAAGAAAATTTGAAAAGTGAACGGAGCCTGGTAAGGTTCACTAAGGGGGAGGAAGATGTCCGACTCAGAGGGAGGGCAGGTGGCTGCCATAGCCCGAGACGCCGCAGCACCAGCAGAAGCAATCCCAGTCGCCGTCGCCCCGGCCCCCACTGTAGCGCCGGTAATGCCGATCACCATGCCATACATACCGGGAGCAGAATGGCTGCCGCAATACTCCGGGGAGTCCCATACCTTGAGTGACTTCAGAGAAAGCCTGCACAGCTTATTCCGGGTGTATCCGCTGACTGAGAGCCAGAAGGTGGGCATATTAATGGGACAGCTAGCCGGCGCAGCCCAGCGTGAAGCGAAGTCATGGCCTGATACAGATAAAGGGACAGCAGCCCAGATACTGGCCAAGCTAAAGAGTACGTTTGACACCCGCACCGCAGCAGAGATAAAGATGAGATTCTTTGGGTGCAAGCAGCGGGCCACAGACAGCATAAGGGACTATGCCCTAAACCTGCAAGAGGCCCTGAAAGCAGTTAAACAGGTGGACCCAGAGGGTGTACGTGAAGAAGACAAACTCCTAACTGAGCAGTTCATAGAGGGGCTCCTGTCAGATGCCCACAGGACCCAGCTGCGTATCCTGGTCCTGCAGAACCCTGCTCTGGACTTTGCCAAGTTTAAGGACCAGGCCATCAGGGTACTGAGAGAATCTACACCGAATGACCCAGTACCCCTCCGGCCTCCTGCTATCACGTACCCCGGGGTGGTGCCTGCAACACGAGCCACTGCAGGGGCTGAGGCGCAGTCCCTGGATAAGGATCCCACTGCGGAGCTCAGACAACAGGTCCAGGAGCTGACCAAGACTGTGGCTGCCCTTGCCAAGACCGTGCAGTCTCTACAAATGACCCCCTCGCCTGCGAAAATCGAGTTGGCCTCCAGCCCAGAGGACGTCCCATGGATGCGACAGAGAAGGATTCCGCCGACCCGAGGCAGAGACACAGACCGGTACGATTCAACAGGGCAACCGATCTGCCGCAACTGCAACCAGGCGGGCCACATTGCACGACGCTGTCCTTTAAATGGGCCGAGCCTGGGGCCAGGAGCCGACCCCCAGGTGTAAGGAAGCCCGGCTCAACCCCCAGCCGCAGCAAGTATGTGGGAGGACGACCGGTCCTTCCTATTGTGCTGGATGGGATCCCTTTGAATGCCCTCCTGGATACGGGGTCCCAGGTAACAACCATCCCCCACAAACTGTACAAAAGATATTGGGCTGATTCAGACATTGACCATGGCCCAGATGATGATTTAACGATTGTGGCCAGTAATGGTCAGCCCTTACCTCAAATTGGGTACAAAGAAGTAACCATTAAAGTGGGGCGGGTGGAATTGCCATGTCAGGGGATGATAATTGTAGATATTGATCGCAAAGAATCTGACCCACTGCTAACCCTTGGTACAAATGTGATAGAAAATTGTATTGCCGAAGTGATAATTTTGTTGCAACAGGCGTCTGAAACTGCCAGCTCCGGGCAGCAGCGTGTCCTACAGAGGGAGATCAGAGCCCTGATGAGGAGGCAGCAAGTAGAGCTAGCCGGAGGAGAAATTGGCAGTGTGAGGGTAAGTGACCCCCTCCCCATTGTAATACCCCCAAGAAGTGAAATGTTGATATGGTGTCGGGCAGCAATAGGCCTCAAGGGTCAGGATTACCATGCCTTGGTAGAACCAGTGTATTCAGACAGTAGGCCTGGAGTCCTGATAGCCAGAGGGGTAGCGGACGTCCGCAAGGGGAGAGTGCCCGTCCGTGTCCTGAATTGTGGGGAGGAGGAGGCCAAATTGCCCCGGTACGCCACTGTAGCAAAACTGTACACTGTCAGTAACAATACCATTAAAGCAGTGGAACCCTTGATCCCGTCCGACCAGGCGGAAGACAATGGCTCCAAGGGGCAGCCGGAAGACTGGTGCCAAAAATTACATGTAGGCACCGACTCCACCCCCTCGCACCAAAAGCATGGGGTTTACCGGGTGGTACAGGAGTACGAGCGGGTCTTCAGCAAACACCCCCTAGATTTTGGGCAGGTGAAAGGGGTTAAACATCAAATCCCCACGGGTGATCATCATCCCATTAAAGAGAGATACCGCCCTGTACCCCCCGCACAGTATCAGTGTGCCAAGGAAATGTTACGGGAAATGAAGGAGGCTGGGGTTATCAGAGATAGTTGTAGCCCCTGGGCAGCTCCACTAGTGCTCGTAAAGAAAAAAGATGGTACAATGAGAATGTGTGTAGATTACAGGCAAATTAACCGCATTACACATAAAGATGCTTATCCTCTGCCCAGAATAGAGGAGTCACTAACAGCCTTAAAGTCAGCTAACTATTTCTCCACCTTGGATCTCACCAGTGGGTATTGGCAGGTTCCCGTGGCAGAGGCGGACAAAGAGAAGACTGCATTCACGACACCAATGGGTCTCTGTGAGTTCAACTGTATGCCATTCGGGCTCTGCAACGCCCCAGGGACATTCCAAAGGTTGATGGAGTGCTGCTTGGGCCATCACAACTTTGAAACCGTGCTGTTGTACCTGGATGACGTAATAGTCTACTCCAAGACTTATGAGGACCACCTGAAGCACTTAGCAGAAGTGTTTGAATCCTTGTCGAAATATGGCCTGAAGATCAAGCCGTCCAAATGTCACCTCTTGAAGCCAAAGGTACAGTACCTGGGTCATGTGGTCAGCGCAGAAGGTGTGGCACCTGATCCGGAGAAAGTCACTGTAATCAAGGACTGGCCAAGACCCACCACAGTGAAGGAGGTGCGGCAGTTCCTTGGACTGGTGGGCTACTACCGAAGGTTCATTGATGGTTTCACCAAGATAGCAGCGCCCCTTCAAGATCTCCTGGTGGGCCAGCCAAAGCAGGCTAAGAAGCAGAGCCCTCCATTTGAATGGAGCAGCCAACTGGAAACATCCTTTGTCCGGCTGAAAGGGGCTCTCACGGGAGAAGAAATTCTGGCCTACCCTGACTACAGCCAACCGTTTGTACTGTATACAGACGCCAGCAACGTGGGACTGGGAGCAGTTCTGTCCCAGGTACAGGGAGGCAGAGAGAGGGTGATAGCGTACGCCAGTAGGAAGCTTCGGCCCACAGAAAGGAATCCAGAAAACTACAGTTCCTTCAAGCTGGAGTTCCTCGCTATTGTTTGGGCAGTGACTGAACGCTTCAAGCACTATCTGGCATCGGCCAAGTTCACCATCTTCACGGACAACAATCCGTTGACACACCTGGCAACAGCCAAGTTAGGTGCGATGGAACAGCGATGGATGGCCCGGCTGTCTAACTTTGACTTTACCATCAAGTATCGGGCTGGCAAGAAGAATAACAATGCTGATGCGCTGTCCAGAATGCCTCACTTGCCCGAGTCTGGAGAAGACATGGATGAACTCGAAGAGATAGAGTTACCGGCTTTCCATCACCAAGGTGTGTCCCAGTGTGAGCATGCTGTAGGAGTGAATCGCTCAAGCCAGCACGGGGTCTCGGTCAACCCCTTACTCCACCATAATTGGGAAGAAACACAGAACGGTGACCCGGCCGTGCGATTGGTCAAAGAGAAGCTAGCGCAAGCTGAGACCCATCTTGGCCCAGACGCTCCAGAGGAAGCCCAGCAGCTGTGGAAGGAGAGGGGACGACTGTTCACCTACCAAGGCAAGCTCTGCAAGAGATATGTCAACTATCGAACAAATGAACTTGTCTGGCAGATAGTGGTTCCGCAGAGAGATGCTCCAATGGTCCTAGCAGCGTATCATGATAACGCAGGACACTTCGGGTGGAAGAAGTTGGAAGCCCTACTCCGTGATCGGTTCTATTGGGTGCACATGAGAAAAATGATCGAGAAGTGGTGCCGAGACTGTGGCCCGTGTAACCTGAGGCGGAAAGACGATGCCAGCCAAAGGTCTCCCCTACAGCCAATTGTCACAAAGCAGCCCCTGGAGTTGGTGGCCCTGGACCACGTGAAGTTAACACCAAGCCGGTCAGGCTATGTGTACGCCCTCACCATTGTGGACCATTACTCTCGTTTCCTGGTAGTAGTGCCTGTGAAGGACCAGACAGCCAGGACAGCAGCTAGAGCGTTCCAGGCATCCTTTTGTCGACCTCACGGCTATCCGGAAAGGGTACTGACTGATCAGGGTCCTGCATTCGAGGCTGAAGTGTTCCAAGAGTTCTGTAACATGTACGGTTGTAAGAAAATCCGAACCACACCGTACCACCCCCAAACCAATGGACTGTGCGAGAAAATGAACCATGTGGTTATTGATATGCTGAAGACCCTGCCGCTGGAGGAAAGGAACCAATGGCCAGAAAAGTTGCCAGATCTGGTAGACCTGTACAACCACATCCCAGTGAATTCGACCAACTGCAGCCCCGCTTACCTGATGCGAGCCAGACCAGGCAAGTTGCCTGTAGACTTTGAGATGGGGACTGTGTCGCCTGAGGCGGTTCAAGAAATAGAGGATTGGGATACAGAACGGCAGCAGCGGTACCGTAAGGTCCAGGAGTGCGTAGAGAGGAGCCTGTCTCAAGCAAGAATGAGGCAAGAACAGCATTACAATCAAACAGCCCCAGCAACTCCCTTAGCACCTGGAGAACAAGTCCTCAAGAAGAAGCGGAAGACGCATAAATTGGATGATCAGTGGGAAAACGAGCCCTACACCATTATCCCCTCCAACTTTGACAATAGTAAGGTATGCCTCATAAGCAAAGATGAAGGCAAGACCTATCAAGCAATTTCCCGAGACCGCCTGAAAGCGTGCCCTGAACGGTGCAGAATCCAAAGAGAAATGGAAGGAGTACAAGGAAGTCCCCAAAGTCAAGAGAAAGGAGGGGAGATGATTCAAACCATCCTTGGAAAGTTCCCCAAAACTTGGACCCGAATAAACAATGCCATAGTGGTACCAGTTTTGACGTTTCCGCAGTTGGTCGAGCCAGAAACAGAAAAGGTTCCGGATCCACCTAAAGAATCGTCCGCTCCGGCACGAGATGACACGCCAGCAGTGGAGCAGGAGGATCAACCCCCTGTCAGTGGTGAACCTGTCATACCCTTGGCGACTCCTAGATCACAAAGGCAACCATCACGCTTACCTATGGGGGTTAGGCCCACCTGTAGTGCTGAGATAGAAGACGCACCACGTAGTCAGGGGCAAACACCAGAGCTACGTAGGTCCCAGCGCAGCACTCGGGGACAACCCCCTCTAAGGTATAGGGAGTCAACTGTATAAGGGAAAGAGTACTTATTAGGATGTAAATAGTTATGCAAAATGTCTGCCATGTTGTGTACAAAATGTTTTCTTTTTCTTTGATTGTGAAAATGGACAATTGGGCCACTGGACTATGGGTGGCCAACACCTAAATTGTTCATAGTTAGCACCAGTGTGCTCAACACCCCTGAAGAAAAACCCGTCCGGCGTGCATAGAGTGGGGTCATCAATGCTCTGACGCACGCCCAGAGCCTACGTTGGGGGTTTGAACGCGGCGGGTCCCCCATGGAGCAGTGTAATGGACACCCGGCAGGGAGCCACACTGGACTCTTATAGTAATGTTTAAGGTTGTAACGTTAAAGTAATTGCGCCTCCCATAATGGGATGAAATGTTCTAACATGTCATGTTTGTCTCTACAGTCCGGGAGTACTGAATTTAACTAAGGGGGAGTGTGGCGCCCCAGGACCTGGTCGCCACAACAGCATTGCCCTCCCAAAAGGGTTAATGCTGAGCCTGGAGGTAATTGGGAGATCTATTGGCCAGTAAGTTAACACTCAAGACAGTTCTCCCTCCGGCCAGCAGGGGGAGCTCTGAACCTGGAACTTCAGGGAGCATTCCTTAAGTCTGGCTGGAAGGAGGAAGTGTTAGTTAGTTTGGAGACAGGAGTGAAAGAGTGCAGACGCAGAGTAGTGCTGCCTTGTAAACTGGGGCCTAGAGCTGGGATAGCTTGGCCCAGTGAAGCAAGGGGAGCAGAGAGGCACAGCAGGGACTCGGACATCGGAGTCTGTAGTTGCCAGGGCATAAAATCCATCCCTGGTAGCTGAATCCGGAGGGCAGGAGAGCTGCAAGCCCCCTGTCCCAGAAGCAATCTGAAGGTACAGCTGCATCCCAAGGGCCCGGTGTAGACTCCAGCAGAGAAGCACCAGAGAGGGCCTGCGCAGTCTACCACACAGAAAAGGGGACGAACAACAAGTCCCAGCAGCAAGAGGGCAATTGCAAACCCAAAGTGCAGTGTCCTAAAACAGCAGAGAAAGATTAAGGAGTAGGCCTCATACTCAACTGGCCAAAGATCACCCCAGGCACTTCCAGGCCGGCCGGATCATCTATACCATCTGTGACGGTCTCCCTGGACTAAGTTTCTGCCGAGTAAAAGAGGAGAAGGTAAAGAGACTACTGTTTGTGCCTGTTTCTTTCATTGCTTGTCGGCCCTGCACCGTGTTAGTCACGCAGCACCATAGACTTCCACAAGCACCAACTGTGCCCCGGGCATTGCTCCACCTGTGGGGAGCAGTACTAACATTGCTGCCATAACATCATCCCGGTGGCCTCACACAGCAGCGGCGGCTTAATAGCCGCATACCACAGGTGGCGTCACGAACACAAACATTAAAGTCATCAGCCACATATTCAACTGACACCCACCAGGGCCACGGAGCCGGGCCCAGCCACCACTGACTACCACCGGACTAGTCCGGCCCGGCACCGGGTGTCCCATAGCCCTGGGGTGGGCGAGTCACATGCGTGCGCCGATTTACCCCAGCCAGAGTTTAAGCCCGGTGGTTTGCCTAGTGAGCATGCTCAGCCTGTTTGTGTTATGTCTGAGACTAAGTCCTCAGTTCAGGCTACTGAGCATGCTCAAACTGATAGTCTGCTTTCTAAGCCTGTGGCTCAGGCTACTGAGCATGCTCAGGCACTTAGTGCATCAGAGGCTAGGTCCGGTAAGGACCTCCCTGAGCATGTCCGTGAGGTGGCAGGCCCTGATAGGGCAGAGGGTGTCAGGTGTCCTGATGACGTGGCAACTCCGGACTGGCTCGCAGAGGCCCGCCCCTATGATCTGGCACCTCAGTATTGGTCGTCAGACGATGACTGGTGAAGTGTTTGGGGCGTGGCTGCCATGAGGTCATCAATGACGTGGCGGTTCCGGATAGGTCGCATGTGACGTCACTGATGACATGGCACTCTGCTATTGGACCTTGGTGGTTCCACCCTGGGTTTGGGGCGGACCCAGGTTATAAAAGGGGCTGGAGACAACATGGAGGGGCGCAGTCTTCACTTTTGCTCAGTCAGAGCACACCTCCATGTTAGAGCTTCATTGCGGCATAAGCCTATGTTGGGAAGCGGTAGGTAGGGTTAGGCGAACGGTGCCTGTCACGCCAAGATTCGTGGCTCGGCACATCAGGGTCAGGCGCCGTGCTTCCCTCCTGCCGTTCCAGTCTTGCTATAGCAGCCCAGTGGCGTTAACTGGGCTGCGGCTGCTGTGCTTCCTGTCCGATTGTGCCCCCTACGCACACGGACAACGCACCTGCTGCGCCACCTGTCTGATTGTGCCCCCTACGCACACGGACAACGCACCTGCTGCGCCACCTGTCTGATTGTGCCCCCTACGCACACGGACAACGCACCTGCTGCGCCACCTGTCCGGTTGTGCCCCCTACGCGCACGGACAGCGTACTCCAGGACCCCTGTGGAGTTAACAGGGTGTTCCTTATTTTCCTCGGCTTCCCGGTCAACGCTACTGGTGTACCCATCTGGCCTGACGTGTCCTACACACACGTGGCCAGTCGAGAGGTGGCCAGAAACGCTAATCGGAGGACCGCTCGGCCTGACGTGTCCTACACACGTGGCCGACAGGGCGCTTTCGTGGCGGTCTTCCGGTCAACGCTACCTGGTTACCACCCGGCCTGACGTGTTTCCTGCACATGTGGTTGGTGTAGCGCTAGGTGCACCAAAACGCTAATCGGGTTGTCGTCCGGTCTGACGTGTCCCAACACACGTGACCGGTTCCCAGAGTTCCTGGGTTATCTCAGAGCAGTCCAGCTCTATAGTCTCCGCCTAACCCTCAGGTGCCAGCAGCTCCTTTGTCATCTGGAGCACGGTGGGCCCCGACTGGCGATTAGGATATATACCCCCTGGTCCTAATCTGCCGGTCCCCCCGTAACAGCGCGCGTGTAGTACGGCGGGCCAACATGTCAGCCAATCCCAGACACACACACAGCTAAGTGGACTTTTAGCCAGAGAAGCAACGGCATGTGTGATAGGATGTCCATGTCACATGTCCCTGCATTATAAAACCGGACATTTTCCACCAGCATGCCATTATCTGCCTTCTGCGTCCTTGGTGTCAGTCATCGCTGGCGCAGCGCCTATCTTCGATACTGCTGTGTACGCTCCATACACAGCGCTGTACAGCATAGGGATAGCACTTTCTATCAGTCCTTTTAAGGGCTAATACCGGCAGGGTCAGAGCCATAGGTGACAGGTCCGTGAAAACAGAGTTTAACAGCTACACAAGATGACAGTGTCTGTGTAGCTAAGGTCAGGGATTTCCTCGCTGCATTTCCCCATTAGGAGGGATAGAAAGGCAGGCTTCCTTTCCTCTACCCAGAGACCCACAACCCTGCCACTGTACCCTCCTGCCCTTTGCACACTCAAACTCATTGTTACTAAGCCATTACTAAGCCATTATACTAGCAAACACTGAGTGAACTTAGTGGCATCCTAAACGTGGCTGTTGGACTTCTGTATTGTCCCACCAGTGCAAAGATATTTGCAGCACGTCTACCTGCATTGCACACTCAAACTCATTGTTACTAAGCCATTATACTAGCAAACACTGAGTGAAATTAGTGGCATCCTAAACGTGGCTGTTGGACTTCTGTATTGTCCCACTAGTGCAAAGATATTTGCAGCACGTCTGCCTGCATTGTACACTCAAACTCATTGTTACTAAGCCATTATACTAGTAAACACTGAGTGAACTTAGTGGCATCCTAAACGTGGCTGTTGGACTTCTGTATTGTCCCACTAGTGCAAAGATATTTGCAGCACGTCTGCCTGCATTGCACACTCAAACTCATTGTTACTAAGCCATTATACTAGTAAACACTGAGTGAACTTAGTGGCATCCTAAACGTGGCTGTTGGACTTCTGTATTGTCCCACTAGTGCAAAGATATTTGCAGCATATCTGCCTGCATTGCACACTCAAACTCATTGTTACTAAGCCATTATACTAGCAAACACTGAGTGAACTTAGTGGCATCCTCAACGTGGCTGTTGGACTTCTGTATTGTCCCACTAGTGCAAAGATATTTGCAGCACGTCTGCCTGCATTGCACACTCAAACTCATTGTTACTAAGCCATTATACTAGCAAACACTGAGTGAACTTAGTGGCATCCTAAACGTGGCTGTTGGACTTCTGTATTGTCCCACTAGTGCAAAGATATTTGCAGCACGTCTGCCTGCATTGCACACTCAAACTCATTGTTACTAAGCCATTATACTAGCAAACACTGAGTGAACTTAGTGGCATCCTAAGCGTGGCTGTTGGACTTCTGTATTGTCCCACTAGTGCAAAGATATTTGCAGCACGTCTGCCTGCATTGCACACTCAAACTCATTGTTACTAAGCAATTATACTAGCAAACACTGAGTGAACTTAGTGGCATCCTCAACGTGGCTGTTGGACTTCTGTATTGTCCCACTAGTGCAAAGATATTTGCAGCACGTCTGCCTGCATTGCACACTCAAACTCATTGTTACTAAGCCATTATACTAGCAAACACTGAGTGAACGTAGTGGCATCCTAAACGTGGCTGTTGGACTTCTGTATTGTCCCACTAGTGCAAAGATATTTGCAGCACGTCTGCCTGCATTGCACACTCAAACTCATTGTTACTAAGCCAATAAGGCTACTTTACACACTGCGATATCGGTCCCGATATCGCTAGTGTGGGTACCCGCTCCCATCTGTTGCGCGACACGGGCAAATCGCTGCCCGTGCCGCACAACAGCCGTCACACATACTTACCTGTCCGGCGACGTCGCTGTGACGGGCTAACCGCCTCCTTTTTAAGGGGGCGGTCCGTGCGGCGTCACAGCGACGTCACTGAAGCATCACTGAACCGCCGCCCAATAGCAGCGGAGGGGCGGAGATGAGCGGGACGTAACATCCCGCCCACCTCCTTCCTTCCTCATAGCGGCCGGGAGGCAGGTAAGGGGAGCTTCCTCGTTCCAGCGGCGTCACACGCAGCGATGTGTGCTGCCGCAGGAACGAGGAACAACTTCGTTACTGCTGCAGTAACGATTTTTAAGAATGGACCCCCATGTCGCCGATTAGCGATTTTGCACGTTTTTGCAACGATGCAAAATCGCTTATCGGTGTCACACGCAACGGCATCGCTAATGCGGCCGGATGTGCATCACAAAATCCGTGACCCCAACGACTCCGCATTAGCGATGTCGCAGCGTGTAAAGCCCCCTTAATACTAGCAAACACTGAGTGAACTTAGTGGCATCTTAAACGTGGCTGTTGGACTTCTGTATTGTCCCACTAGTGCAAAGATATTTGCAGCACGTCTACCTGCATTACACATGTAAGACCTGTTAACATTTACATATATAGGTTAGAAGACTGTGGACTTTTCCTTGTTATGCTGCCACCTGCTGTCAAAACAAACCCCCTGCTGCTTGATTTACTTGGTACAGTCCTGAACAGGATGTGAAGAGGAACTAGTTTTGTTTGGTAGCTGTTTATGCAGAGACATGTGTGTTCGGACGTGCTGAAGAAGGCAAGGCCGCATTCTGCCCTGCTGAACAAGGTCCAAGTACCTGAGTGTTGCGTGACATCTCCCCAAGACACAGATCCAAGAAAGGCTGGATGTGGAGCGAGGTGCCAGACAGCACGGGCAAATTACAGATCCGGGACAAAGACTGAACTTTAGAGGTGTCTGCCGGCGGAATACGGGCCACAACGGTGACGAGGTACCCCACGCCAAAACCTGCAGTTAAGTGTGCACACTACTTTTAGTTAGGGACAGATAGGAAAAGACTCTGCACTGTGTTATACAAGTAAGGTAACAAGGACCCTGCGTTTTTTTTGTTTAATAAGGATTTTTGTGTTTTGCTTTTGGGAATACAATCTGAGGCTTCCCACCCTTGACAAGCTATTCAAAGTAGTTGTATGTATATTAAATTATATCTACTGCTGTGCACCTTCCCACTTTTCTCTCCCTCCTTTCCCGCACTATTCCTCCACCTGTGTTGTGCAATATGTTATTAAATTTGCATTGATTAACCCCCGTGGTTCCGTGCAGTCCTTGCGTATCCCGTTACCTGCAGGTTTTTACATTTGGCGTAGTCGGCAGGATACTCAGGCTGGTACGGAACAATGGACGGACAGGGGGGTGTCGCTGATGGAGGTGTTCTAATACAACATGATGGGGGAATACCAGCAAGGCAGCTGTCCCTGGGGG
Organism: Anomaloglossus baeobatrachus; assembly: GCF_048569485.1. NCBI lineage: Eukaryota > Metazoa > Chordata > Amphibia > Anura > Aromobatidae > Anomaloglossus > Anomaloglossus baeobatrachus. The sequence continues at coordinate 260,987,228 of NC_134357.1, forward strand.
CTATGGTGACCCATATACCAAAATTTAATGGCAACAATGTACCTCTCCATGACTGGGCGCAGAGAGTGAGGGGCATGTTGAGAGCAGCAGGAGTGACTGCAGAAAATCAAGGGGAGATATTGTTGATTGATCTTGAAGGCCATGCTCAAATGACTATTTTATTGCGCCCTTAGAGTGAACGAAAGACGTTAGAGCAGGTGGTGAAGATTCTTGAGAGAGTGTATGGTGGGAAACCAGAAGCAGGAGATTTACAGGCGCAACTGATCTACAGGCTTCAGGGTGAAGAAGAAGGTCTGCCACAGTATGCAAATGCACTCCAGAGAATAATGAGACAAATGCTTACAGCAGAGCCAGAGCTAGCACAAACCCTCGGTTATGCTGACCGTACCCTACGAGATCAATTCCTCCGTGGATTACATAACCCCAAGATCAAAGGTGCCCTCCGTGAACGGCTTAGGGTAGAAAAAAAACTAACTTTCCAGGAAATATTGGAAGAAGCAGTATCCCGCGCACAAACTGAAAATTGCGACCCGCAGAACGCCTGGGGAGAAGTTTGTATGCATAAGATTGTCCCGGGTGAGAAAAACCGAGAACCGAGCCAACTTGAGGCTAAAGTGGATCAGTTACAAGAGACGGTTACTGCTCTACAAGAGTTGCTGAAGAATATGCAAGCCCCGGCGTCAGAAGTAAGAATGACAGCACCGCGGCCAAATACCCGCACGCATACCTATCAAGAAGAGAGGGGACAGATCGAGCAGAGACGATCAATACCCGCTGGAGAGTACCAGTGTTGGAACTGTGGAAATCAGAACCATTTATTCCGACACTGTCCGGAGAGGAAGATGTCTCAAGAAAGACCGCCATTAAACTAGTGCCTCCCTCCATGGATGGGCACATGGCGGGGAGACCAACTGAGCTTAGAGAAAACCAACGCCCTGAAGATATAGCAGCCAGCACGCCGACGATCATGGCCGAATTTGAGGGGAAAGAAGTAAGATGCTTGATGGATACTGGGTCCCAAGTGACCACCATGCCAGAACAGTTCTTCTACCAACATTTTGGACAAACTGTATCCATTGACAAAGGGGCACATATCAAACTGAGGGCTGCAAACAATCTTCCCATTCCGGTTGTAGGGGTCGTGTGGATGTACATACGTGCATGTGGCCAGAACTTAGGCAAAAAAGGGATTGTGTTAACGGAGGGCCGGTACAACAGAGAGGTGTCGGCTATCGTGGGTATGAACGTCCTGAAAGAATTAGACCAGTTGCTCTTCAACAAGGGGGGCTGTGATTACTAGAAGATGACAGTTGCTAACAGGCCCGCCCAAAAGGTCTTCCAACACCTTATCCGTGCCCGAGGACTGTGGAGGAATGGTGGGAGCCACTACCCGGTGGGGAGGGTTCGAGTCCCAAGACAGACAATTACTCTACCTCCAAATCGTGAGACAGTCCTCACCTTGCCAGTCGTAGCCCACCGTATACTCGAGGGGATGGAGGTGTTGGTGGAGCCTTACCGTGGTGAAGAGAACGAAGATGAACCGTTGGTGGCTCGCACTTTAGCAACAGTAAGAAATGGAAGAGTCCCTTTCCGTTGCGTGAACACCGGTGAACAGGCCTACACCTTGACTTCGGGAGTTGTTCTGGCCCATGTCTACCTGGCGCCTGAAGAGGTGGCGACCGCAGAATCGGTTGAATTGCAGCCCATGGCAGGGGAAGCCTGGACTTGGGCTGTTTCTATGGAAAGAAAAGAGAAACCCACTGATCAGTGGAACAGTCGCGTCATCTTAGGGCAGATGGGAGTGGACCTGAGCCCCTTCGCTTCGGAGCAAGCCCAAGCCATAGAAGACTTTATTTGGGAGAATCAAGCCACGTTCTCCCGTCACGCAGAAGATTTTGGCTGTAGTGACAAGATTCAGCATGAAATACCCACGGGAGATGCCCCACCGATCAGGGAAAGGTACAGACAAATACCCCCAAAGTGCTACCAAGAGGTGAAAGAGCTCTTGGCGCAGATGCTGAAGAGCGGGGTGGTAAGAGAAAGTCAGAGTCCATGGGCTGCCCCAATCGTGCTGGTCAAGAAAAAGGATGGGTCTACCCGCTTCTGTGTTGACTACCGCAAGCTTAATGTATGCACGGTTCGTGATTCCTACCCTCTGCCCCGGATAGAGGAGTCCCTGTCGGCGCTGGGAAAGGCACGTTATTTCTCCTCCCTTGATCTGGCCAGCGGATATTGGCAGGTCCCTGTGGCAGAGAAAGACAAGGCCAAGAGTGCATTTATTGTACCCATGGGACTCTTCGAGTTCAATCGCATGCCGTTTGGACTAAATAATGCCCCAGGAACTTTTCAGCGCCTCATGGAAAGTTGCCTTGGAGACATGAACTTCGAGGCCACGTTGATTTACCTGGATGACATAGTGGTGTATTCTGCAACCTTCGAAAAACATCTAGAAAACCTGGGTCAAGTGTTTCAGCGGTTACGGGTCCATGGGCTTAAACTGAAACCAAAAAAATGCCGGATCTTTCAGGAAGAGATTGAATATCTCGGACACAAGGTGTCGGAAGCCGGCGTACAGCCCTCCGATGGGAAAGTGAGAGCAGTGCTACAATGGCCCACACCCAGCACAGTGCGGGAGGTTCGAGCTTTCCTGGGGCTAGCCGGATATTACCGTCGCTTTATCAAAGATTTCGCGAAGGAGGCAGAACCTTTGCACGAATTGCTCCGAGGGACTGCGAAAGGACCAAAAGCACAGAAAATTTGCTGGGGACCAAGACAAGCAGAAGCCTTACACCGATTGAAAGAGGCCTTGGTTAGCGCCCCTGTGCTTGCCTATGCAGACTATAACCTCCCCTTTCGGTTGTATACAGACGCAAGCCTCTACGGCCTGGGTGCAGTACTGGCCCAGGTACAGAATGGTACTGAACGGGTGATTGCATATGGAAGTCGGACGTTACGGGAAGCCGAGCGCAACCCCGAGAATTACAGTTCCTTTCGGCTGGAGGCACTAGTATGGGCAATAACCGAAAGATTCTTGGAATATCTCACGGGAGCCCAAATTGAAGTCTATACGGATAATAATCCCCTGGCTCACATCTCCACCGCCAAACTGGGAGCAATGGAACAGAGGTGGCTGGCACGACTCTCCAGATACAATTATCATGTGCAGTACCGCTCCAAGCATGAAAATCAGAATGCGGATGCCCTTTCTCGTGTTACCACCAAAGCCCCAGTGGGGGAGAGAGATGAACAGTTGGAGGAAGACGAAATTCCGGACTTCAGTAAATTCACCGCTCAATTGGTAGAGGCTCGTATGCTGGAAATTACGTCGGGCATGACATCACGCCTGCTTGGCCAAACCAGAGAGGAATGGGTGAAAATCCAGTCATCTGACCCAGAACTGCTTCAAGTGAAAGAGTGGGTGATCCAGCAGCGCAAGCCTAGAAAGGAAATACGGGCCACGCTGTCGCACGTGGTCCTCCAGATTCCTGTGAGTTAAGTAAAGCTCCACCACAGCGAGCACCAGTACAGACTATTGCAACCAAAGAGCCATTGGAAGTACTCATGATCGATTATCTGAAGATTGGTCACTCCCACCGGGGCTATCAGTTCTGCCTTGTGATGACAGATCACTTCTCCAAATTTGCGGTGGTGACGCCCACCAGAGATCAGACGGCTGAATCAGCTGCTCGAGCTATCAGTGATGACTTTATCCGGGTGTACGGCTGCCCCAAAAGAATACATTCCAACCAAGGGGCTTGCTTTCAGGGCGGTGTCATGAGAGAGCTGCAAAGGATTTACGGAATGCAGAAGTCAAGGACTACGCCTTATCATCCACAGGGCAACGGAGCCTGCGAGAGATTTAACCGGACCCTCCTACAAATGCTACGCACGTTAGAGGATGATCGTAAGAATCACTGGCCCGGCTATCTCGCAGAACTCGTGTGGGCGTACAATAATCGTGTCCACTCCACCACTGGGTACACCCCGTACGTGCTACTGTTTGGAAGAGCCGGAAGAGGCATTGAAGAGCTAAACCTGGCTCCCCCCGAGATCAGTGAAGGTCAGAGTGTGGGTTCCTGGGTTGACTGTCACCGTCGACAGCTGGAGACTATCCATCGAATTGTCACCAAGCGGCTGCAAGAAAAGACACATCCACAGCGGAAACCTGTGTGTGAAACCCCGTTTTTGCCAGGGGACCGAGTACTAGTTGCAGAGAAGCACCCGAGATACAAGTTGAGCGAGCGCTGGAAAACAGAGCCTTACATTGTGATCAGAAGAATATCGCCCCACGGATCAGTATACGAAGTGAGAGGCGAGTAAAGAGGCAGCACCCTCATCCTGCATCGCAATATGCTGAGGCCCTGCTATTCAGAAGACAGGACCAGACAAAGTACCTCGGAGACGGTGCCCGTGCCCGTTCCTGTTACCCTCGAAGAGGGCTCTGACGATGAAGAATGGTGGCGGGCCCCGGCCAACCCAGCAGACTGGGAGAGATCCACGCCCCCATCCGTTCAAGACACAGGTGCCACCCCTGCAGAGCAGGAGTCACCAATCGCCAGAGATGGGGACGAGAATACTGTACTCCCTGATACGGCGCCGACGTCTTGTGACTTAGCCGTAGTACCACGCTGGACTGAGCGGGCTAATGCTAGTATTCCCCCTGATCGGTACTTGGCAGATGAATTTGTGTGTTCTGTCACTGGATCCTGTTTTAAGACATTGGCTCCCAAGCAACAGGTTGTGAAGCAGGGCAGGAGTTGCCACCGTGTGCCCCTGTGCAGAGCGCCTCAGGAGAGTATCGACCGGGACGGCCGAGGTAAAGAGGGGGGGAAATGTAAGACCTGTTAACATTTACATTTATAGGTTAGAAGACTGTGGACTTTTCCTTGTTATGCTGCCACCTGCTGTCAAAACAAGCCCCCTGCTGCTAGATTTACTTGGTACAGTCCTGAACAGGATGTGAAGAGGAGCTAGTTTTGTTTGGTAGCTGTTTATGCAGAGAAGTGTGTGTTCGGACGTGCTGAAGAAGGCAAGGCCGCATTCTGCCCTGCTGAACAAGGTCCAAGTACCTGAGTGTTGCGTGACATCTCCCCAAGACACAGATCCAAGAAAGGCTGGATGTGGAGCGAGGTGCCAGACAGCACGGGAAAATTACAGATCCGGGACAAAGACTGAAATTTAGAGGTGTCTGCCGGCGGAATACGGGCCCCAACGGTGACGAGGTACCCCACGCTGAAACCTGCAGTTAAGTGTGCACACTACTTTTAGTTAGGGACAGATAGGAAAAGACTCTGCACTGTGTTATACAAGTAAGGTAACAAGGACCCTGCGTTTTTTTTGTTTAATAAGGATTTTTGTGTTTTGCTTTTGGGAGTACAATCTGAGGCTTCCCACCCTTGACAAGCTATTCAAAGTAGTTGTATTTATATTACATTATATCTACTGCTGTGCACCTTCCCGCTTTTCTCTCCCTCCTTTCCCGCACTATTCCTCCACCTGTGTTGTGCAATATGTTATTAAATTTGCATTGATTAACCCCCGTGGTTCCATGCAGTCCTTGCGTATCCCGTTACCTGCAGGTTATTACACACACTCAAACTCATTGTTACTAAGCCATTATACTAGCAAACACTGAGTGAACGTAGTGGCATCCTAAACGTGGCTGTTGGACTTCTGAATTGTCCCACTAGTGCAAAGATATTTGCAGCACGTCTACCTGCATTGCACACTCAAACTCATTGTTACTAAGCTATTATACTAGCAAACACTGAGTGAACTTAGTGGCATCCTCAACGTGGCTGTTGGACTTCTGTATTGTCCCACTAGTGCAAAGATATTTGCAGCACGTCTGCCTGCATTGCACACTCAAACTCATTGTTACTAAGCCATTATACTAGCAAACACTGAGTGAACTTAGTGGCATCCTAAACGTGGCTGTTGGACTTCTGTATTGTCCCACTAGTGCAAAGATATTTGCAGCACGTCTGCCTGCATTGCACACTCAAACTCATTGTTACTAAGCTATTATACTAGCAAACACTGAGTGAACTTAGTGGCATCCTAAACGTGGCTGTTGGACTTCTGTATTGTCCCACTAGTGCAAAGATATTTGTAGCACGTCTGCCTGCATTGCATACTTAAACTCATTGCTACTAAGCCATTATACTAGCAAACACTGAGTGAACTTAGTGGCATCCTCAACTTGGCTGTTGGACTTCTGTATTGTCCCACTAGTGCAAAGATATTTGCAGCACGTCTACCTGCATTGCACACTCAAACTCATTGTTACTAAGCCATTATACTAGCAAACACTGAGTGAACTTAGTGGCATCCTCAACGTGGCTGTTGGACTTCTGTATTGTCCCACTAGTGCAAAGATTTTTGCAGCACGTCTGCCTGCATTGCACACTCAAACTCATTGTTACTAAGCCATTATACTAGCAAACACTGAGTGAACTTAGTGGCATCCTAAACGTGGCTGTTGGACTTCTGTATTGTCTCACTAGTGCAAAGATATTTGCAGCACGTCTACCTGCATTGCACACTCAAACTCATTGTTACTAAGCCATTATACTAGCAAACACTGAGTGAACTTAGTGGCATCCTAAAAGTGGCTGTTGGACTTCTGTATTGTCCCACTAGTGCAAAGATATTTGCAGCATGTCTGCCTGCATTGCACACTCAAACTCATTGTTACTAAGCCATTATACTAGCAAACACTGAGTGAACTTAGTGGCATCCTAAAAGTGGCTGTTGGACTTCTGTATTGTCCCACTAGTGCAAAGATATTTGCAGCACCTCTACATTGAACATCCAAGCTCATTGTTACAAAGCTATTATACTAGCAATTTATGCTGCCAGTTTAAGGGCCGTAGTTGCATTGTCAGGGATAATTATTGTTGTTTATTCTGCTGTTAATAAAGCTAGACCACTGCTGCAATCTACACCACCTCTCAATTTTTACTACCACATTTTAAGTGCACAATCTTGTCGCAATCAAAATGAGTGGCAAAATGACAGATGCTGGTGGAAAGGGGAAGAGGCGTGTTGGAAAAGGAAAAAAAGGGTTTGTCCGTGGGGAAGGTGGCAAAGCTCCATTAACATCTGCTGAAGATAGACCATCTACCAGCAAAAGTAAGATGTCTACTACTTACCGTGGACAATCCGATGTGCTCCCTTTTTTACAGACACGAACAACAGGAACAAAGGTAGATGATGGCCAAAAAAGGAAAATGCTTGAATGGATGTCAAGTGGTCCAACAAGTGCCCTCTCAGCCACCTCAACTACCGCATCCAAAAAACACCAGTCCTCTGAGTTGTCATCCCAATCAAACTTGCTTTCTCCCAGCTCTGAAGTCTCCATCAGCCCTACACAGTATGGTGGAACTGAGATGGCTGAGTCTGCAGAGCTGTTCAGTCACACTATAGCCTGGGAATCAGAGGTTTGCTCCCAAGCTACAGTGAGTACAGACCAGGAAATGGTCTGCAGTGATGCCCAGAACCTTTGTGACTCTGATTCAGGCCGTGAGGACCAAGTTTCTGAGCATAATGTTGACCCTTTGTCACAAACTGTAACACCTGTGGTTATAGACAATGAGGAACAAACTGATGACGATGAGACGCAGATACCAAATTGTGATGACAACTTAAATATTCGGTCAGGGCAAGAAGAGGCTCGGTCTGAGGGTGAGGGGAGTGCAAACACAACAATTGATGATGAAGTTCTAGATCCCACCTACTGTCAACCCACAGTCAGGCACTCGAGGAGGTCAACAGAGGCGGTGGAGGAGGATGCAACCGACGACGAAGTTACCTTGCGCCTTCCTGGACAGAGTCGGAGCACTGGTAGCACGTCTATAACTGCATCATCAGCCACCACTCTGTCTCTGAGCACTAGTCGGGGGGGGGCTCAGCAGGTCGCATGCCCTCTAAGCCTTGCCTAGCCTGGTCCTTTTTTGACATAGAAAAAGATCGCCCAAATTATGTGATCTGTAAAATTTGTCGTGATTCTGTTAGTAGAGGTCAAAACCTCAGCAGTTTGACAACTTCTACCATGAATCGTCACATGAATAAATATCATATGTCCCAGTGGGAAGCTCACCGTGCTGCAATGCGGCCTAGCGGAGCGAACCATCCACGGCTTGCTCCTTCCAGTGCATCCGCGCGCTCTTCATCTTCTAGGACTGTGGGGACAGCTGTCACACCTGGTTTTCCACGCACAACTTCCACCACTGTAACCGCAACAGGCAGTTTGCTTGGTAGGTCGCAGTTGGTTTGGAAGGGGAAACAAGTGCGTGTGTACAGCTCTCTCAGACATCGATAGCACCAACGTTGGATGAAGGCAACATCATGTCTCCGCCTGCACTTTCCTCACAAACCTGCATTTTTCCAGGGACACTTTACTCAACACTGTCTACACACAGCAGCCAGATCTCTGTCCCTCAGATGTGGACAAATAAAAGGCTATTTCCTGCGACCCATGACAAAGCTAAGAGGTTGACTTTATCCCTCTGTAAGCTCTTGGCTACCGAAATCCTGCCTTTCCGCCTGGTGGACACACAGGATTTTAGAGACCTTATGTCTGTCGCTGTGCCCCAGTACCAGATGCCCAGTCGCCACTACTTCTCTAAGAAAGGTGTGCCCGCGCTACACCAGCATGTCGCACACAACATCACCGCTTCCTTGAGAAACTCTGTGTGTCAACGGGTGCATTTCACCACCGATACTTGGACCAGTAAGCATGGACATGGACGTTACATGTCGCTGACTGGGCACTGGGTAACTATGGTGATAGCTGGTGAAGGGTCTGCTGCACAAGTCTTGCCGTCCCCACGACTTGTGTGTCAATCCTCTGTCTGTCCAAGTTCCGCCACTGCTTCTGCCTCCTCCACCTCATCTGTGTTTTCCACCTCCGCCCCAAGCCTGCCTGGTCAGGCCACCAGCATTCGCACTGCGCAGAAGGAATCACGCACCCCTCATTACTGTGATGGCAGCAGAGCGCAACGGCATCAGGTGGTCTTTAGCTTGACATGTCTTGGGAATAAGAGTCACACAGCTGAGGAGTTGTGGTCAGCTCTGCGGTCCGAGTTTAATAAATGGTTGTCTCCACTCAACCTGCAGCCTGGTAAGGCCGTGTGCGACAATGCTGCAAACCTGGGTGCGGTTCTTCGCCTGGGCAAGGTGACACACGTGCCTTGTATGGCTCACGTGTTGAACCTTGTTGTCCAGCAATTTTTAACACACTATCCCGGCCTAGATGGCCTTCTGACCAGGGCACGAAAACTGTCTGCTCACTTCTGCCGTTCAACCGCCGCAGCTGAGCGACTTGCATCGCTCCAGAAGTCTTTCGGCCTGCCGGTTCATCGCCTGAAATGCGATGTGCCGACATGCTGGAATTCGACTCTCCACATGTTACAGCGACTGTGGCAGCACCGCCGAGCCCTGGTGCAATACGTCATGACGTATAGCCTGGGCCAATGAGATGCAGAGGTGGGGCAGATCACCCTGATGGAGTGGTCTCAGATCAAGAACCTATGCACCCTTCTGCACAGTTTCGACATGGCGACGAATATGTTTAGTGCTGACAATGCCATTATCAGCATGACAATTCCAGTCATTTACATGCTGGAGCACACGCTAAACACTATTCGGAGTCAGGGGGTGGGACAACAGGAAGGGGAGGAACTACAGGAGGATTCATATGCGCAAGACACAACAACATCACCAAGGTCCAGACGTTCATCATCACCAACGCGGCAGGCATGTGACCATGGGGGACAGGGATCAACAAGGGCGCATGGTAGCAGGCGAAATGTTGAGGAAGGTGCAGGAGAACATGAAGAGATGGAGGACGAACTGTCCATGGACATGGAAGACTCAGCGAATGAGGGAGACCTTGGTCAAATTTCAGTTGAAAGAGGTTGGGGGGAGATGTCAGAGGAAGAAAGAACGGTTAGCATCTCTATGCCACAAACACAGCGTGGACTTGGTCCGCATGGCTGCGCAAGACACATGAGTGCTTTCTTGCTGCACTACCTCCAACATGACCCTCGTATTGTCAAAATTAGAAGTGATGATGACTACTGGCTTGCCACACTATTAGATCCCTGGTACAAGTTCAAATTTTGTGACATAATTCCAGCCATAGAAAGGGACGCACGTATGCAGGAGTATCAGCAGAAGCTGTTACTCGATTTTAGCTCGGCTTTTCCACCAAACAACCGTGCAGGTGCAGGGAGTGAATCTCCCAGTTTTAACTTGACAAACATGGGACGGTCTCGTCATCTTCAACAGTCTACCCATACCAGTAGCACCGTATCTGGTGCTACTGGTAACAGCAATTTTATGGAATCTTTTCATAATTTTTTTAGACCCTCCTTTGCAAGGCCAACAGAGACAACAAGTCTGACACATAGTCAACGGCTGGAGAGGATGATACAGGAGTATCTGCAAATGAACATCGATGCCGTGACTTTGCAAATGGAGCCTTGCTCATTTTGGGCTTCAAATCTTGAAAAATGGCCAGAGCTCTCCACTTACGCCTTGGAGATTTTGTCGTGTCCAGCTGCCAGCGTTGTCTCTGAACGTGTCTTCAGTGCTGCTGGGTGTGTGCTGACAGATAAGCGCACGCGTCTGTCCAGTGACAATGTGGACAGACTAACGTTCATCAAAATGAACAAGTCATGGATCCATAAGGAATTTACTACCCCTGTGTCTTCCTGGGGAGAGTAAATGCTTGTGGATTTGGAATGTGCTTGATGCAAATCAAAACATCCTGTTTGCAACTAGGGCACAAGTGCTGCCACTGATGGGGTGTCTGTGTGGCCCAATTTTTGGAAAAAAGGGAGACTCCGCTTGGAGTAACCCTTGCTTACATTGTTTTTAAAAATGATCCAAGATGCACAGCGCTGGGATCAGGAAAGACTTAGCTACCTACCCCGGGGCCATCCTGGGGACGGTTAATTATGGCGTATTTTTGAATGTGCTTGATGCAAATCTAGCTGTGAAGTGTACAACTAGGGCACAAGTGCTGCCACTGAATGGGTGGGTGTGTGTGTGGCCCAATTTTTGGAAAAAAGGGAGACTCCGCTTGGAGTAACCCTTGCTTACAGTGTTTTTAAAAAGGAGCCAAGATGAACAGAGCTGGGATCAGGAAAGACTTTGCTACCTACCCCGGTGTCATCCTGGGGACGGTTAAGAATGGCGTATTTTTGAATGTGCTTGATGCAAATCTAGCTGTGAAGTGTACAACTGGGGCACAACTGCTGCCACTGAAGGGGTGGGTGTGTGTGGGGCCCAATTTTTGGAAAAAAGGGAGACTCCACTTTGAGTCACTTTTGCTTGCTGTGTTTTTTAAAAGGAGCCAAGATGAACAAGTCATGCTTCAGCAAAGACTTTGCTACCTACCCCGGTGTCATCCTGGGGACGGTTAAGTATGGCATATTTTTGAATGTGCTTGGTGCAAATCTAGCTGTGAAGTGTACAACTGGGGCACAACTGCTGCCACTGAAGGGGTGGGGGTGTGTGTGGCCCAATTTTTGGAAAAAAGGGAGACTCCGCTTGGAGTCACCTTGCGGTGTTTTACATGGTTTTAGAAGGGCGTGCCATGCCTATATCTGTGTCTCGTCCTCTTTTTCCTCGTTACGCTCTTTTGTTTTCGCATGAGAATTTGTTCTTGTCACTTTCCCATGTGTTTGTGTTGTGTTGTGAGTTGTTTGTCACCTTTTGGACACCTTTGAGGGTGTTTTCTAGGTGTTTTTATGTGTTTGTGAATGCCTGCAATTGTTTCCTATGCAGTTCGAGTTCGGTTCGACGAACAATCGACGAACCGAACTCGAACGGGACCTCCGTTCGGCGAACCGAACTCGAGCCGAACCACGACCGGTTCGCTCATCTCTAGTGAAGAGGCGACTCCAGGATGCTGGACTTCAGTGCAGAGTGGCAAAGAAAAAGCCATATCTGAGACTGGCTAATAAAAGGAAACGATTATTATGGGCAAAAGAACACAGACATTTGACAGAGGAAGATTGGAAAAAAGTGTTATGGACAGACAAATCGAAGGTGCTTGGATCACAAAGAAGAACATTTGTGAGATGCAGAACTACTGAAAAGATGCTGGAAGAGTGCCTGATGCTATCTGTCAAGCATGTTGGAGGTAATGTGATGGTCTGGGGTTGCTTTGGTGCTGGTAAAGTGTGAGATTTGTACAATGTAAAAGGGATTTTGAATAAGGAAGGTTATCGCTCCATTTTGCAATGTCATGCCATACCCTGTGGACAGCGCTTGTTTGGAGCCAATTTCTTACCACAACAGGACAATGACCCAAAGCACACCTCCAAATTATGCATGAACTATTTAGGGAAGAAGCAGGCAGCTGGTATTCTATCTGTAAAGGGGTGGCCAGCCCAGTCACCAGATCTCAACCCTATTGAGCTGATGTGGGAGCAGCTTGACCGTATGGTACGCAAAAAGTGACCATCAAACCAATCCAACTTGTGTGAGGGGCTTCTAGAAGCATGGGGTGAAATATCTCCAGATTACCTCATCAAATTAACAGCTACACTGTGTGCAGAATTGTAAGGCAAATGAGTATTTTGATCACATAATACTTTTTAGACATGTTGTCCTACTCCAAGCTGTATCGGCTTGAGAGCCAACTACCAATTAAGTAAATCAGGTGATGTGCATCTCTGTAATGAGAAGGGGTGTGGTGTAATTACATCAACACCCTATATAAGGTGTGCTTAATTATTAGGCAAGTTCCTTTCCTTTGGCAAAATGGGTCAGAAGAGAGATTTGACGGGCTCTGAAAAGTCCAAAATTATGAGATACCTTACAGAGGGATGCAGCATTCTTGAAATTGCCAAACGTTTGAAGCATGATCACCAAACAATCAAGCGTTTCATGGTAAATAGCAAGCAGGGTCGCAAGTAGCGTGTTGGGCAAAAAAGGCGCAAAATAACTGCCCATGAATTGAGGAAAATCAAGCATGAAGCTGCCAAGATGCCATTTGCCACAAGTTTGGCAATATTTCAGAGCTGCAACGTTACTGGAGTATCAAAAAGCACAAGGTGTGCCATACTCAGGGACATGGCCAAGGTAAGGAAGGCTGAAAAATTACCACCTTTGAACAAGAAACATAAGATAAAATGTCAAGACTGGGCCAAGAAATATCTTAAGACTGATTTTTCAAAGGTTTTATGGACTGACGAAATGAGAGTGACTCTTGATGGGCCAGATGGATGGGCAAGAGGCTGGATCACTAAAGGGCAGAGAGCTCCACTCCGACTCAGACGCCAGCAAGGTGGAGGTGGGGTTCTGGTATGGGCTGGTATCATCAAAGATGAACTTGTGGGACCTTTTTGGGTTGAGGATGGAGTGAAGCTCAACTCCCAGACCTACTGCCAGTTTCTGGAAGACAACTTCTTCACGCAGTGGTACAGGAAGAAGTCAGCATCGTTCAAGAAAAACATGATTTTCATGCAGGACAATGCTCCATCACATCCTACAAGTGTGTATAGGTGCCAGCTGAAAAAACCTAGCAAATACAAAATGGATACAGCCGCACACTAAATGCCATCAATGTATAAGGGAACTCTGGTACTGCATTACTGCTATATGAAAAAATGAGATTTTTAGTTTATGAATTGGCCAATGCATGTAAGCCCGAAAACCAACGGCAAGGTAAATCTCAATATTCCGGGTACCTAACTGAAATGCCACTATCTAGGTTAAAAACATCCATGTATGGGCAGCTAGACTAAAAATCTAACTTGAAATGCCACTATCTGGACTAACCTTCATGTCTGGGCAGCTAGGACTCCTGGTATAAGGACTATGAACACAGCCTGGCTTATAGGGTGGAGTGCTCAGTCAGAAAGAAACTCACTGCTATCATTTAAAAAAACTGACCCACACATCCTACAAGTGTGTATAGGTGCCAGCTCAAAAAACCTAGCAAATACAAAATGGATACAGCCGCACACTAAATGCCATCAATGTATACGGGAACTCTGGTACTGCATTACTGCTATATGAAAAAATGAGATTTTTAGTTTATGAATTGGCCAATGCATGTAAGCCTGGAAACCAACGGCAAGGTAAATCTCAATATTCCGGGTCCCTAACTGAAATGCCACTATCTAGGTTAAAAACATCCATGTATGGGCAGCTAGACGAAAAATCTAACTTGAAATGCCACTATCTGGACTAACCTCCATGTCTGGGAAACTAGGACTCCTGGTATAAGGATTATGAACACAGCCTGGTTTATAGGGTGGAGTGCTCAGTCAGAAAGAAACTCACTTCTATCATTTCAAAAAACTGACCCGCACATCCTACAAGTGTGTATAGGTGCCAGCTGAAAAAACCTAGCAATTACAAAATGGATACAGCCGCACACTAAATGCCATCAATGTATAAGGGAACTCTGGTACTGCATTACTGCTATATGAAAAAATTAGATTTTTAGTTTATGAATTGGCCAATGCATGTAAGCCTGGAAACCAACGGCAAGGTAAATCTCAATATTCCGGGTACCTAACTGAAATGCCACTTTCTAGGTTAAAAACATCCGTGTATGGGCAGCTAGACTAAAAATCTAACTTGAAATGCCACTATCTGGACTAACCTCCATGTCTGGGCAGCTAGGACTCCTGGTATAAGGATTATGAACACAGCCTGGTTTATAGGACGGAGTGCTCAGTCAGAAAGAAACTCACTGTTATCATTTCTGGGCTTACATGCATTGGCCTATTCATAAACTAAAAATCTCATTTTTTCATATAGCAGTAATGCAGTACCAGAGTTCCCTTATACATTGATGGCATTTAGTGTGCGGCTGTATCCATTTTGTATTTGCTAGGTTTTTTCAGCTGGCACATATACACACTTGTAGGATGTTCGGGTCAGTTTTTTGAAATGATAGCAGTGACTTGGATGAAAAAATAATGACATGGCCCCCTTGTTCACCTGATCTGAACCCCATAGAGAACCTGTGGTCCCTCATAAAATGTGAGATCTCCATGGATGGAAAACAGTACACCTCTCGGAACACTGTCTGGGAGATTGTGGTGGCTGCTGCACACAATGTTGATTGTAAACAGATCAAGCAACTGACAGAATCAATGGATGGTAGGCTGTTGAGTGTCATCATAAAGAAAGGTGGCTATATTGGTCACAAATTTTTTGGGGTGTTGTTTTTGCATGTCAGAAATGTTTATTTCTACATTTTGTGCAGTTATATTGGTTTACCTGGTGAAAATAAACAAGTGAGATGGGAACATATTTGGTTTTTATTAAGTTGCCTAATAATTCTGCACAGTAATAGTTACCTGCATAAACAGATATCCTCCTAAGATAGCCAAATCTAAAAAAAAAACCACTCCAACTTCAAAAAATATTAAGCTATGATATTTATGAGTCTTTTGGGTTGATTGAGAACATAGTTGTTGATCAATAATAAAAAAAATCCTCTAAAATACAACTTGCTTAATAATTCTGCACACGGTGTAGAATGTCAAAGGTCTGCAAAGCTGGAATTGCTGCAAAGGGAGCATTCTTTGACGAAAGCAAAGTTTGAAGGAGAAAAATATTATTTCAAGTAAAAATCATTATTTCTAACCTAGTCAATGTCTGGACTATATTTCCTATTCATTATGTAACTCATTAGATAAATAAAAGTATGATTTTTCATGGAAAAGACAAAATTGTCTGGGTGACCCCAAATTTTGAACTGTAGTGTATGTTGTGGAAAAATCCATGTGAGCACACCCAAAATGTGGTCAATAAAAACACTTTACATACTGTTTATCCAATATACAAATGTGGTGTCCCCATGCACCACTCTATAGTCCATGCAAACTTGGTACAACTCTCCAGTGTTGTCAGTGTATACAAGGATCCAGAAACTAAGGCACCAGACAGTGTCCTCCAGGTGAGCAATGTAGTGATAACAGCATACACAGACTAAAATAACATATACGCTGTTATCAATACATTTCTGGATACTTATATTGCGTTTGTACAATGTCAACTTCGGTACTTTGCACCAGGGCGCGGCAAACTTCCTTGGCAGGAATCCTAAGTAACCTTTTAATTAAACATTCATTTTACTGAATAACATTACACAGAGCTGATTAGGCAGGGAATTTTGACATACAGATGTGAATGCTGCTGGAGGGCATAGAGGACCTGACAGGTTCCCTTTAAAATGAATTCGATGGTGGGGAAGGATGCTAAACTCTTCATAGCTTCCTCTCCACAATTCATTATATGGCCTCATAGACTCCTCCCCACTCCATAATTCATTACATGGCCCTGATAGCATCCTCCCAAACCCACAATCAATTACATGGCCCTCATAGTGTCCTCCCGACCCCA
The DNA here is from genome assembly GCF_048569485.1 of Anomaloglossus baeobatrachus. NCBI lineage: Eukaryota > Metazoa > Chordata > Amphibia > Anura > Aromobatidae > Anomaloglossus > Anomaloglossus baeobatrachus. The sequence goes on from NC_134357.1 coordinate 261,003,608, forward strand.
CAATTCATGATATGGCTTTGATAAACTCCTAACCACCCTACAATTGATTATATGGCCCTCATAGCATGGCGGTATAATAAATAATAATAATAATAGCATTCCCCCACCCCACGATTTATTATATGGCCCTGATAACCTCCTACCCACACTAAAATTAATTATATTGCCCTTATAGCATCCTCCCCACTCCACAATTTATTATATGACCCTCATAGCATCCTCCACCCAACAATTCATTATATTGCCCTTAGTATGCTTCCCACCCCACAATTCATTATATGGCCCTGGTTGTGTCTTGTCCCCCTACCCTACAATTCATTATGAAGCTATCAGGGACTTATGATAAATTGTGGGGGGAGGACATATGACAGGGACTATTTGCACATGTTCAGGATTTGCAGCATAAAGTTGTGCTAAAAATCCGATGTGCTGGCAGGAAGAAAACTGCGTAAAATACGCGTTTTGCTTGTAACTTTAAAACACTGTGTATTTTCTGCAACAAAATCACAATGTGTGCATATAGCCTTAAAATGAATTAGGGGGAAAGTCACAGAGATTGATTAGTTTATATTTAGTGGGCGAAAGAGATTATAGTTAATGGGGGGCACAGTGCCTGCTTATTTATCACTTGATAATGTGAATGGTGCATGGCTAATTGTATAATTTATAGTCTGGTACATATTTATATTCAGGGGCGCAGCCTGGGGGATTTTTTATTCAGGAGGTAAATGTATGTATACAATATATGTGATCTTGCTATTTTCAGGGCTGAGGTGATCAGTGCGGCAAGACGAGTCATGGCTGAAAGATGCAGACATGAAAGTCTGACCAGACAGAGAAGAAACAAGATAAAATAACTAAGCAGATGAGAAGTCAGCGCCGCGGTAAATAACTTTCTGAAAATATTTATTTTGTACAGTAAAGGCCCAGTCACACTAAACAACTTACCAGCGATCCCAACAACGATACAACCTGATAGGGATCGCTGTTAAGTTGCTAGGAGGTCGGTGGTGAGATGTCACACTAAGCGACGCTCCAGCGATCCCACCAGCAACCTGACCTGGCAGGGATCGCTGGAGCGTCGCTACATGTGGAAGCATGCTGCGCTTGGTAACTAAGGTAAATATCGGGTAACCAACCTGATATTTATCTTGGTTACCAGCGCACACCTAGCGCTGGTAACCAAGATACCAGCGTCTGAGTTGGAGTGGAGCTATTTACCCGATGTGTACTGCAGCTACATGTGCAGAGAGCAGGGAGCCGCGCACACTGCTTAGCACTTGCTCCCTGCTCTCCTGGCTACAGTACACATGGGGTTAATTACCCGATGTGTACTGCAGCTACATGTGCAGAGAGCAGGGAGCCGCGCACACTGCTTAGCGCTTGCTCCCTGCTCTCCTGGCTACAGTACACATGGGGTTAATTACCCGATGTGTACTGCAGCTACATGTGCAGAGAGCAGGGAGCCGCGCACACTGCTTAGCGCTTGCTCCCTGCTCTCCTGGCTACAGTACACATGGTGTTAATTACCCGATGTGTACTGCAGCTACATGTGCAGAGAGCAGGGAGCCGCGCACACTGCTTAGCGCTTGCTCCCTGCTCTCCTGGCTACAGTACACATGGGGTTAATTACCCGATGTGTACTGCAGCTACATGTGCAGAGAGCAGGGAGCCGCGCACACTGCTTAGCGCTTGCTCCCTGCTCTCCTGGCTACAGTACACATGGGGTTAATTACCCGATGTGTACTGCAGCTACATGTGCAGAGAGCAGGGAGCCGCGCACACTGCTTTGCGCTTGCTCCCTGCTCTCCTGGCTACAGTACACATGGGGTTAATTACCCGATGTGTACTGCAGCTACATGTGCAGAGAGCAGGAGCCGGCACTGGCAGCTGAGAGCGGCGGAGGCTGGTAATGAAGGTAAATATCGGGTAACCAAGGTAAGGTCTTCTTGGTTACCCGATGTTTACATTGGTTACCAGCGTACGCAGAAGCCGGCTTCTGCTGCCTGCACATTTAGTTGTTGCTCTGTCGCTGTCACACACAGCGATGTGTGCTTCACAGCAGGGGAGCAACAACTAAAAAATGGCCCAGGACATTCAGCAACAACCAACGACCTCACAGCAGGGGCCAGGTTGTTGCTGGATGTCACAGTAAGCAACATCGCTAGCAAGTTCTGCATCAGCAGCGATGTTGCTAGCGATGTTGCTTAGTGTGACGGTACCTTATGACTTGGAACATTGCTGTTATTTTGTTAAATACCTTAGGCCACATTATCCCATTCATGTGACATTTCCGTGTGTCGACAGACTTTTTTTTTTATCAGACGTCATACGGACTCCTAGAGTTTCATAGATCCATTCACATATCTGTGAAAATCATAGATCCGAGAATGAGATCTGTGAGACTCAGAGCATGTCCTGTTCTGATCTGATTATGAGGATGCGCTGTACGAGAAAAAAGTCAGGCAGAACAATGACACTGCACACAGATGCAGGAATGTAGCCTTATTATGTAAAGCACAGTCCATTAGTATTTAGTATGTGTATCCCTTAGGTTGGTGATAACTTGTTTTCACCAAAGAACTTCTTTAATGTAAACTACAGTAATTATACATCCAGGTATTGTGTGCACAGGAGATGTGCAGCAGTCTACTGTATTTTACAGTCGATGCTCCACTATAACGGGGATAACAGCTAACAGGTATTTGCATATATCTATGGGCCCCAAACACCCCAGTCCGGCCCTGGCCACAAGTTAATGGTAAATTAAGTTGGATTCCCTTTTTATGGAATTTGTTTGGAATTTGTTTGTTGGCATGTGCATCTTACAAGTGTGCGTTTGTAACGGGGGCAGGGGGCGCCTCAGTGGTTGTAGTCGCGATCTCCTGCCTAGGGGGCGGCAGGCTGACCCCCGGCCCGGCCGTCACTGTTAGATCAGAGGTGTTGTTTGTGGGGCAGAGTGTGGGTGGCAGGGACACTTCCATGTGGGCAATTTGCTTCTCGGTGACACCTTTTTCTCTCCGCTCACAGGCCTCTTCACCACTCCCAGTAAAGAGCCACAGACAGGCAGTTGATGAACCAAGAAACATTTTATTGAACACAGCTTCCACTCTTCTTTACACCTTTCAGCATCAAGTCACTTTGGTTTACAGGTTAAACTTCTTGCTGACGGTTTCCTCTTTCCCCGGTAACTTTCCCTTGCCTGCAGGGGACATGCGTTAACCCCCTAGTAGCTGCACACTGAACCCTGTTTCACTGTAGGGCAGATCTAGCACAAACTACCGGCTCCAGATAAGTTCTCACCTTTCCACTTCTTTGCCGGGGAACTGCTTCACTTGTTTTCTACGGGCGTTCCCATTTACCTTCACTTCTTTGTCAGGGCACTACCCTTCGCCTGCAGGGGCCACTTGTTATCCCCCTGATAGCTGCACTGCACTGTAGTACACACTACCGGCTTTGGGACTAGTCTTGACTCTTCCACTTCTTCTGCCACTGCAGCACCACTTCCACACTCTGCCCCGTCACCTCAGACTTCTTTCTCCAGTCACATCTCACTGCACACTGGACTCTGCATTCAGAGCCCTTCCTTCCCCACCTAGGCTGCCCTGCCCCTTCCCTGCCACTGTTACCAGGGGAACCACTGCTCTACACTGGCACCTAATGGGGAAACAGTTTATGACAGGTAACATTTTACCATTAACATTTACAATTTGCCACCATACTACTGTGGCGTCTTCAGGGGGGGAAAAACAGCTCCTTCACTACCAGGGGTCCGACTACCCCTTACACATCTATAAGTGTATCAATAATGAATTAGACCCATCTATTCTCCATCTACACCTTCGGCCTGGGACAGCTCTTAGAGTCCAATGGCTTTCAGTATCACCTCTACGCTGATGATACGCAATCTCCCTCTCTGGACCTGACATCACCTCCTTACTAACCGGAATTCCACAATATCTGTCTGCGATTTCATCCTTTTTCTCTGCTTGATTTCCTAAACTGAACATGGACAACACAGTATTCATTATCTTTCTTCCTCCTCTCTCAACCCCCCAACTGACCTATCCATCAAAGTCAATGGCTACTCACCCTCCCCAGTTCCACGTGCTCGCTGCCTGGGTGTAACTCTAGACTCTACTCTCTCCTTCAAGCCACACATCCAAGCACTCACCACCTCCTGCCGCCTCCAACTCAAAAATATTCCCTGATTTGTACATTCCTTTCCTACGGCAAAAACACTAGTGCATGCCCTTATAATCTCCCGGCTGGACTATTGAAACCCCCTGCTCTGTGGCCTCCCTTCTAACAGTTTCGCACCCCTACAATCTATTCTAAAGTATGCTGCCGAACTAATCCACCTGTCCCCCCCACTACTCCTGACCTCTCCTCTCTGCCAATCCCTTCACTGGCTTCCCATTGCCCAACGACTCCAGTTCAAAACCCTAACCATGACATACAAAGTCATCCACAACCTGTCTCCTCCTTACATCTGTGATCTAGTCTCTCAATACTTACCTGCAGGTAATCTACAAGCCTTTCTCTTTCTCTACTCCCCTTGCATCTCCTCGTCCCACAATTGTATCCAAGATTTCTGCCATGTATCCCCCATACTGTGGAACGCTCTGCCACAACATATCAGACTCTCACCTAGCTTGAAAAGCTTGAAAAGGAACCTGAAGATCCATCTCTTCTGACAAGCTTACAACCTGTAATAACCCTCAGTCCTCCATAGCGCCACACGACCATCTCCACCCTCACCTCCTGTATCCTTGCTCATCACTTGTAGACTGTGAGCCCTTGTGGGCAGGGACCTTACTCCTCCTGTACCAGTCTGTGCCTTGCTTTATTTATGATTATTGTACTTGTCCCTATTATGTGTACACCTTACGGGTCTACATGTGAGGCTGGCAGACTCCATTTTTGGGTGCTATACATACCACAGGTAGGTCCTTCAGGTGCCAATTTCCCCACCACTGTATGATTTTTTTTCTTCTCTATCTGAGATTATGCTATGTATTTTCTGGTGGTGTTACATACTGGTGTACTCAGGCCCTGATTTGGACTTTATCCTGTTGGTTACTGTTTAATGTATGGACATTCCATCACTCCACTAGCCCAGGGGATATACTATTGATATCTTTTGGTTACTTATATGCCCCCTGGGATATACTGTAGTAATACCATTTTCTTCCCAGTTTTAGCTAAGGGGTAGTCTGTCTCCCTCCCTGGGACCTTCCTCTCTCTGTCTCATCTAATTGGATTTTAACTATGTATGTCTACTGTCATCACATGTGATTTTGATATTTGCACTTTTTGTAATAATAAAAACTGTATACTTTCTCACAACTGTAGTACAGTAGTTTTACTTCAAAAACATGATAAATACCCCTTCTTGTCCACAAGTTTCGGTATGTATTCTATGGGGTCCATGTATATTACAACAAATATGAGGTCGGCTCTACTTGGTCTTTGTTTTTCTAATATTGTTTTCCTGTACCTTTTCACATCTAAAGCACCATGGAATAAATGGAGCTATAATCATAAAAGGAATTTTTATAGCATTTCCCCCAGCAGAATTTCCTGCCTAACGGTAATTATTTTTTAAAATCCCGACTATGAGTTCTACCCAGATTATAATATTGTCAATCTCTATGCATTTTCTTCACTATTGATGTCACTTTCAAACTTATTGAACCTAAGAGTGCTGGAACTATCAAGGTCTTTATATTCTCTAAATTTACAGAACTCAATAAATTTAGTGCAGATGTCACTGATTTGGTTAAGCACACTTTCACGTTTATTTATTAGCCTAGTTAACATTCCTTTGGAGCATTGTACCATATATTTATCCCATTCAGCTGTGAAGGTTTCATCACCCAGATAATTGGAGACAAAGGGCATCCTAAGACCTTGTGGGATTATATTTCCATGTAGATAACACTTAAAAAATACCATATACAGTGCATGGCAAATTTCAATTTTGAATTGACCCTGAAGCTGTAAAATCAATCCTGACTAGAGATGAGCGAACCGGTCGCGGTTCGGCTCGAGTTCGGTTCGCCGAACGGGCGTCTCGTTCGAGTTCGGTTCGTCGAACGTTCGACGAACCGAACTCGAACCGCATAGGAAACAATGGCAGGCAATCACAAACACATAAAAACACCTAGAAAACACCCTCAAAGGTGTCCAAAAGGTGACAAACAACTGACAACACAACACAAACACATGGGAAAGTGACAAGGACATATACTCATGCGAAAGCAAAAGAGCTGGACAAGGAAAAAGAGGAGGACACACAGATATATGAGTATATGCAAACATCAATGCCATTATTGTGCAACTTGAGCCCTGCTCATTTTAGGCTTCCAATCTGGATAAATTGCCTGACCTTGCCACGTACGCCTTGGGGATCTTGTCGTGTCCTGCAGCCAGCGTTCTCTCGGAACCTGTCTTCAGTGCTACTGGGGGTCTGCTGGCAGATAAGCACACGTGTCTGTCCACTGACAATGTGGACATGGCTCTCAGAGGACTTTTCTTCCACTGGGTCAGCCAGGGGAGGCGAAAGGCACGCGTATTTTTGAGAGTGCTTCATGCAAAGCATCTTTTTCTTTTTCAAAAGGGGGTCAACTGATGCCAGTCAAGTGGGGTGTGTGTGGCCCAGTTAGTGGAAACGAGGGAGACTGTGGTTGGAGTCCCCTCGCTTTTGAAAAAAGAACCAAGATGAACAAGTCATGGCTCTCAGAGGACTTTTCTTCCCCTGGGTCAGCCAGGGGAGGCGAAAGGCACGTGTATTTTTGAGAGTGCTTCATGCAAAGCATCTGTTTCATTTTGAAGAGGGGGATCAAGTGATGCCAGTCAAGTGGGGTGTGTGTGGCCCAATTAGTGGAAACGAGGGAGACTGTGGTTGGAGTCCCCTCGCTTTTGAAAAAAGAACCAAGATGAACAAGTCATGGCTCTCAGAGGACTTTTCTTCCCCTGGGTCAGCCAGGGGAGGCCAAAGGCACGCGTATTTTTGATAGTGCTTCATGCAAAGCATCTTTTTTAGCTTGAAAATGGGGGTCAATTGATGCCAGTCAAGTGGGGTGTGTGTGGACCAATTTTTGGAAACAAGGGAGACTGTGGTTGGAGTCCCCTTGCTGTGTTTTACATGCTTTTAGAAGGGCATGACATGGCTTAGAGGTTGACTTTCTGCATCTGCAAACTGTTGGCTACCAAAATGCTGCCTTTCCAACCTTTTTAACCGAGGATTTTCGAGACCTTTTGCCCATCGCAGTGCCCCAAGGGCCGATGCCCAGGCGCCACTCCTTCTCCAACAAAGGCGTCCACGCGCTACACCAGCATGTCGCACCAAACATCACCGCTTCTTTGAGAAACTGTGTGACATGGTGTATTTCACCACAGATACTTGGCCCAGTAAGCATGGACAGGGGCGTTACATGTCGCTGACTGGGCAATGGGTTACTATGGGGAGAGATGGAGAAGGGTCTGCTGTACAAGTCTTGCTGTCCCCACGAGTTGTATCAATCCTTCCTCTGTATGTAGAAGTTAATACACTGCTTCTGCCTCCTCAACCTCGTGTGGGTCCTTCACCTCGGCCCAAACCCTGTGTGGTCAGGGCACCCTTCCTTGTAACTGCGCACAAGGAAAACCACACACCTCCTTACTATGCTGGCAGCAGAGCTCAATGCCATCATGCGGTCAAATGTTTACTTTGAAATATATGGGAAATGTGAGTCACACCGCTGAGAAGTTGTGGACGGTTAGCTCTGGAGACCAAGTTTCATCAATGGTTGTCTCCACTCAATCAGCAGCCAGGGAAGGCCGGGTGTGACAATGATGCAAACATGGGTGCGGCCCTTCTCCGTGACAATGGGACACACGTGCCTTGTGTGTCTCACTTGTTGAATCTAATTCTCCAGCAATTTTTAAAACACCATCCCAGCCTACATGGCCTTGTGCAGCGGGTACACTCGCTATGTGCTCACTTCCATCGTTCGCACACAGCAGCTCAACAACTTTCATCGCTCCAGAAGTCTTTAGGTCTGGTGGTTAAACGCCTGAAATGCGATGTGCCGACACGCATGAATTTGAATCTGCACATGTTGCAGCGTTTGTGGCAGCACCGCCGAACCCTGCTGCAATATGTTATGACATATAGCCTGGCCTAACTTGATCCAGAGGTGGTGCAGATCACGCTGCTGTAGTGGTGTCAGATCAAGGACCTATGCACCCTTCTACACAGTTTACAAATGTCGACGAAGATGTTTAGCACTGGCAATGCCATTCTCAGCGTGACAATTCTGGTCATCTACATGATGGAGCACACTGTAAGCATTATTTGGAGTCAGGTGTTGGGACAAGAGGAAGGGGAGGAAGTACAGGAGGAGTCATATGCGGAAGGGATAACAAGATCTACGAGGTCCAGATGGTCAGCGGCACCTAGGCGGCAGTCATGGTGGGGGAGAGGGATTAACAAGGGCGCATAGTATCAGCAAAAAGTGTTGAGGAAGGTGCAGGAGCCCATGAAGAAATGGAGGATGAACTGGCGATGGGCATGGAAGACTGAGCAGATGAGTGAGAGCTTGCTCACATTTTGGTTGTGCGAGGTTGGGGGAGAGGGCAGAGGAAGGAGGCACGATTCTCACCTCTCTGCCACCAACACACCAAGGACTTTGTCCTCCTGGATGCACAAGACACATGAGCGCCTTCTTGCTGCACTACCTACAACATGACCCTCGGATTGTACGAATTCGAAGTAATGCTAACTACTGGGTTGCCACACTGTTAGATCCCCGGTACAAGACAGAATTTGGCGAAATAATTCCTGCCATAGAAAGGGACGCACGTATACAGGTGTATCTGCAGAAGGTGGTACGCAATCTTAGATCTGCTTTTCCACTAAACACCAGTGCTGCACAGAGTGAATCTCAACGCTTTGTCATGGATAGGAGGAAATGGTTTTTACTTGTCCACATCTGTGGGACAGAGGGCTGGCTGCTGTGCTGAGATGGCATTGAGTACGGTGTCCCTGCAGAGTTGCACTTTTGGTCACATACAAAATGAGTCGAAAAAGGACAGATGCTGGTGGAAAGGGGAACTGGTGTGTTGGAAAGGGGAAAAAAGTTTTTGTCCGTGGGTTTGGTGGTTAAGCAAAAGTAACATTTGCTGAAGAAACACCATCTGTTACGGTGGGACTGGCAGATTTGGATAAGGTGGTATATACTATGTTACCGCTATATGACGAAAATTAATAAGAAAAGAAAGAGAAAGGTATATGTCCCCATCAGCAGTCAGTGTCCACCGTGCTCCCAGATGGAAAAGGAGAGGTTGGCAACTGGAAGGTTAGGTGGAGGATACAGAGCTGTGTGGCTATGAAACTAATAGTAGCCTGAACCGAGTTAGACGCCACTCGGATCTGGAGACTGGGAGCCCTGTTAGCGTCACAGGGTCAACACGCCCACCCAGCCCAGGAACTCCCTGTTAACATCACAGGGGCCATTCAGTACGCTGACCGTGTGCATTGGGTCCAAACCTGTGGACAGCAGGCGCATCAGCAGCAGCAGGCCTGTTAATGCCACTGGGCTGCACAAGCAGGACTGGTAGGACAGGAGCTGGTCTTAACCGTTCTGCGTTACCAACTGTGGTGGCAGCCTGCATCGATGCCCTATCCCTGACTACCTCTGGCCTAAAGCCGCAATGGGTTCAACACATGGAGGTGTGCTCTTTCGGAGCATAATAGAAGACTGCGCACCTCCTTGTTGGCTCCAGCCCGTTTTATAACCTGGGTCCGTCCCAAACCAGGGTGGACCACAATGCACCTCCTGGAGACAAAAGCAGAGTGACACGTTATGAGTGGCATAACTAGCATCCTATTTGGAACCGCAACTTCAATAATGACCTCAACGCTGCCACGACACAAACACCTCACCAGTCATCGTCTGACCATCAATAATGAGGTGACAAGTCATAGGGGCGGGCCTCTGCAAGCCATTTGGAAGTGGCCTGGCCACATCGTCAGGACACCTGATGCCCTGTGGTCTATATGGGCCCCCCACATCAGGGGCAGGGCCAAAGAGTTCATTACCGGACCTAGTCTCTGATGCAGTAAGTGTCTGAGCATGCTCAGTAGCATGAAATACAGTCTCTGAAAAAAGACTATCAGCTTTAGCATGGTGTCTAGGCACAAAACAGGACTTAGACCCGGCACGGAGTGCAAGTACCTGTGCAAAGAGGCTTTTCGCACTAAGTGTGGGAGCATGCGCTGTATCCCGAAATGAAGACTTAGCCTTAGCAATGGCACAGTCAGGCAGAGCATACTCACTAGGCGAAACACTGAAGTTAGGCTGCGGCTGGGGTAAATCGGCACACGCATGCGCACTAGCTGCCTCTCCACACTTAGACGTGGAGGAGAAATTGCTCTTCGGGTGTGGACTTGTAGATGCTGTCTATGAACAGAAGGAAAAGCTAAAGGTGTGTGTTACAGCAAGGAGCCACCGCGGAAACACTTCGTTCAATTGTGAGGGGAGTCATTTTGGAGTTTGGTGAGGAGTACCGTAACGCCAGTGAGCAGCATCCTGTGCCACAGACCAACATTCTTACGGTGCTGTCTATACTGCTTACCGTGAGAGGAGCGTAAAGTCTGTATTTCTGGCAACTGGACATCACAGTACCCGGGTACGGTAGGCTGTGCCCAGACAATAATGCGGGCACGCAACACTTTGTTTTATTAGCAAAACACATATCTGTTCTGGGTAGGCCGACTATTTATAGACAATAAGACTTGCTGCCTCTGCACTGTCAAATTGTCACGTACAGTTTAAATCATAGAGGGACAGTGACACATGTTTGCATTGACTGTTGCTTTTCAAGATTTCCATGACTGTGTTGCAGAGCTGTGTGGTTTGCATTCACACTGTTATTATCTGCCTTATCTGTGAGGCTTCAGCTAACAAGGGTATTCAGGGGGGGTAATGTGTTTTGTCTATGTTTAGGTAGATAACTGGGAAGCTCTTGTTATGCGCCACTGGTAAGTCGTGTTCGCGCGCACACACACACACACACACACACACACACACACACACACGCACACACACGAGCACAAACACACAATTACTGCTACGCAGAGGGATTAGCAGGTAGTAGGCAACAGAATAGATTGTTCAATTATTTAAATTGTATGCATGGTTCTTATTGTTTGTTTTGGTAAAGTTAAACAATCATTTATCAACCCAACTGACTAGAGTCCTTTTCCTGTTGCCTGGTTTTGCTGCATACTGGGGAGTCCACCCTGTACACGACTTAAAATGAAGCATAAGTCGCAATGTGAATTTCACTGTGCTACAATGCGGCCTAGCGTGCCTGTGCAACCACCGCCTGCCCCATCAAGTGCATCTGCGTGCTCTTCATCCTCTGTGACTGTGGGGACAGCAGTCTCACATGGTTTTTCACACTGAACTTCCACCCCTTTACACGCAACAGGGAGTGTGATTGGCAGGTCATCACTTGTTTTGGAAGTAGAAACAGAAGGTATTGTTGAGCTGTCAGACATCGAGAAAACCAACATTGGATGCAGGCTACATTATATCCACACCTGCACCTTCGTCACAGATTGGCTGGACTACCTGCAGTTAATAATTGCATTCCAGAAATGGAAAGGAGTGTAGAATGCACATGTGTTGTACCTTGCTTGGCAGCAAAGGGACAATAACTCAGTATTACAGACAATTTTAGGAAGGCAGAAAAAGAGTCAGCTCTTTGGGCAAATAAAATAGCGTGGCAAAAGTGGGCAGGTGAGTACAGTGGCCGTGTTCTGTGGGTACCAGGACAGTAAGAGAAGCCTCACTTTTTATTCCTCCTAATGATGAAATGCAGCAAGGAATTCCATCAATTTGCTATAAAAATAGTGTAGCTAAATGAGCAGGAGGGTGTAATACAGAGGTGCTGTAAATAGCTTGGCACCTGTGGGGCACAAATGGAGTACAACAGCCACTTTTAGGATGCCACTAAATGGCAGCATTTTTTGCTATTATTATAGCTTATTAAAAACAGAGCAGGAGGGTATAATGCCGTGGTACTGCAAATAGCTTTGCACCAGTGGGACACTAATGGAAGTCCAACAGCCACGTTTAGGATGCCACTAAGTTTACTCAGTGTTTGCTAGTATAGTGGCTTAGTAACAATGAGTTTGAGTGTGCAATACAGAGGTGCTGCACATAGATTTGCACCAATGGGACACTAATGGAAGTCCAACAGCCACTTTTAGGATGCCACTAAGTTTACTCAGTGTTTGCTAGTATAATGGCTTTGTAACAATGAGCTTGAGTGTGCAAAGGGCAGGAGGGTACAGTGGCAGGGTTGTGGATCTGGGTAGAGGAAAGGAAGCCTGCCTTTCTATCCCTCCTAATGGGGAAATGCAGCGAGGAAATCCCTGACCTTAGCTACACAGATGCTGTCATCTTGTGTAGCTGTTAAAATCTGTTTTCACGGACCTGACTGTCACCTATGGCTCTGACCCTGTCGGTATTAGCCCTTAAAAGGACTAATAGAAACTTCTATCCCTATTCTGTATAGCGCTGTGTATAAAGCGTACACAGCAGTATCGGAGACAGGAGCTACGCCAGCGGTGACTGACACCAAGACGCAGAAGGCAGATAATGGCGTGCTGGAGGAAAATGTCCGTTTTTATAATGCAGGGACATGTGACATGGACATCCTATCACACATGTCGTTGCTTCTCTGGCTAAAAGTCCACTTAGCTGTGTGTGTCTCTGGGATTGGCTGACATGCTGGCCCGCCCCACTACATGCGCGCGCTTAGGGAAGGAAGACAAGAAAAAAAAAAAAAAAATGGCGATCGCCAATATCCATACAGCAGTGATCTGAATGCGCTGTTCCCGCACACTATACACTGAAATTTCATAATAGTGTGAGTCACAGAGTGACTTACACTATTACAGCGGAAAGCCAGCTAGTAATTAGCTTGTCTTTTTGCTGCTAGAACCGTTCTCGAACGTATCTAGAACTATCGAGCTTTAGCAAAAAGCTCCAGTTCTAGTTCGATCTAGAACAGCACCCAAAATCACTCGAGCCGCGAACTGGAGAACCTAGAACCGCGAACCGCGCTAAACTCTAATCCTGACATTGCTTTAACCCCTTCCTTCCCGGCCTGTTTTCACCTTCATGCTAAGTCCAATTTTTTCAAATCTGACCAGTGTCCCTTTAGATACAAGTAAAATATATCTTTGTACCGTGTTAGCCAGTAGAGATAAAAAAATTGTTTAAAAGAACAGAGAGTCCTCAGTGGTTGATACCTTTTAATAGGTATCATTAAAAGGTATCAACCACTGAGGACTCTCTGTTCTTTTAAACAATTTTTTTTTCAGTGTCCCTTTATGAGTTTATAACTCTGCAGTGCTTCAAAGGATCCCAGTGATTTTCTTAAGACTGTTTTTTTTGGGGGACATATACCGTATTTTTCGGAATACAAGACGCACCGGACCATAAGACGCACCCTGGTTTTAGAGGAGGAAAATAGGAAAATAAAATTTTAAGCAAAAAATTTGGTCAAGACACACTTATGGGGCGAGGATCTGCTGCTGACACTGTTATGGGGGTAATGTCCCCAAATTCTCTACTAAGGTACCCCATCCTGATAATGATCCTCCTGCTTTGTATATGATCCCAATCCTTGTATATATGTCCCTCATCCTGGTATATATTCCCATCCTGCTATATACCGCCATCATGGTATAGCCCCCATCCTGCTACATAGCTCCATTCTGGTATATGCCCTTATCCTGCTATATACTGCCATCCTGCTATATACTGCCATCCTGCTATATACCCTCATCCTGGTATATGCCCTCATCATGCTATATACTGCCATCCTTGAATATGCCCCCATCCTGCTATATACCCCATCTTGCTATATACCCCCATTCTGCTATTTACCCATATCCATCCTGCTATATACCCCCATCCATCCTGCTATATACTTCCATCCATCTTGCTATATACCCCCATCCATCCTGCTATATACCCCATCCATCCTGCTATATACCCCAAGCCATATTGCTATATACCCCCATCCTGCTATATACCCCCATCCATCCTGCTATATGACCCAGTACATGTGGCACACAAAAAAAAATAAACGTTCATACTCACCTTTCCTCACTCCATGCAGAATTCCTCCTCCTCCTGTCTGTGCCGGCAGCAGTGCCGCTGGAGTGTGGAGCCGTCACCGTTCCCCTGCAGCATCGCTCGTCCTCCTGTCTGCCTGTCAGCTGACCTGTGTGGAGACTAGCGGTGTACACAGGGATGACGTCATCACTGTGCTCATCGCTCTACACAGATCAGCAGGCCGGCAGACAGGAGGAGATCGCGATGCTGCAGGGGAACGGTGACGGGTGAATATATTGATTGACTGCACCCCACACTGATGATGATGCGCGGGTAGCAGAGAATACCGCCGCACATGATCACTCCAGGCTGTAGTTGCCAGGGGTGATCACGCGGGCCGGCTCTTTACTATGCGCGCACCCCCTGCCCATCATCCCGCCCACCTGTCAGAGCCGGCTTCAGCGCTGAGGGATAATGGGTGGGAGGACGGACGTGCATATGAAATGGGCGGGCCCACGTGGTCACGGCAGGCTGCTACAGCCTGTTCATGCCACCGATGACCCGCTCCACCGCAGCATCCTCATTCCCTGCAGCCACATTGAGACTATAAGACGCACCCCCCACTTTCCCTCAATATTTGGGGGGAAAGAAGTGTGTCTTATAGTCCGAAAAATACGGTAGTACATCATGTTAGTGGTAAATTTAGAACGATAATTTTTGTGCCTTTACTTGTGAAAATATCTGGTTATGGGGAAAGTGTTGAAAATTTTGCAATTTTCAAACTTAGAATTTTTCTGGCCTTAAACCAGAGAGTGGTCACACAAAATAGTTAATAAATAACATTTCCCACATGGCAACTTTACATCAGCACACATTTTTTTTTTTTTTTTTTTTTGTTAGGAAGTTAGAAAGGTTCAAAGACTATCAGCAATTTCTCATTTTTACAACAAAATTTACAAAACCTTTTTTTTTAGGGACCACATCACATTTGAAGTGACTCTGAGGCCTATGAGACAGAAAATAATCAAAAGTGACACCATTCTAAAAACTGCACACTTTACACTGCTCCAAAAAGTTTATTAACTCTTTAGGTGCTTAACATGAATTAAAGCAATGTGGAAGGAAAAAAATGAAAATTGTACTTTTTGTCACAAAAATTTACTTTAGCCCCAAATTTGGAATTTTCACAAGGGCAACAAGAGAAAATGCATTATACAATTTCTGGTACAATTTCCCCTGAGCACGCTGATACTTCAAATGTAGTGAAAATTGAATATGAACTGTGGAAGAAAAAGCGCAATAGGGTCTTATCCCAGTGGGGAAAGGGGTGAAATAATGAATCACACTCACCTATAATGGTTGTGACAGTCACAACCACTATGCAATAGAGAATAAAGTCTGGCTCACTCATAAATGTAATTGGTGCCTCCGAGAAAATTAACAGTAAAGTCAAAAGGTAACTCGGGCACACAGTAAAGGTAAAAGTCCGACACAAATGATTTTGAGTTTCAGTAAGCTTGTTTTATTGATGCAAAGGACCAAAAATCTGACGTATCGGCTTTCGCATATAGGCCTTCCTCAGAGATGGTCTATGGTACAAATTCACAGAAAGAAAAAAAGCAGAATTATTACATGTACAGACATACATATGTCATATGAACATTACAATCTGAAAACATAAGAATAGCATCAACAAGCATATAAACACTGTTGTTAGGTTGAAAACCAGAGGAACAAAACCATATATCACAAAAGTTCCATTTCATGGAATGATATGTACTAGAGAAGGTCCACATTACTCTGAACGAGGACCACCCTAACACTAAGCAATATGGAAAAAAATTATATAGGACATACCTAAATGATTATAGAAGGAACTATGCATTTGAGTAATTGCTCAAAAACGAAATCCTCATGGTATATACGAATGCCTAAAAATAGAGAGATGTAAATATACTGGAGCCGGCCATAGGTGAGGGGTATGAGTAGAATAGAAGGTATAAGGGAAATTAATAATAAAGAAGAAAGGAAGAGGAAATATAAGAAAAAAAGTTCCGAGAGGGGATTGTGGAAAAAGTCAGTTGTAGAATGTATAGAAACAAGGAAACGGAAAGGAGGGAAGACCTATAACAGGACAGAGATGAGAACGAAGGAAGGGAGGCAAACACAGAGTAGAGAGAACAAAATGAGTGGAAGTAAAAAAAGAGCAGAAAGAAAGGAAGGAGACAGACATTGCACACCACAAACGAAAGCAGCAAATGTAGATACCTTTGTAAACATCAGGGCTGCAATAGATTGCACTCTGGTAATAGGTAGGTACTACCAAGGGCCAACTTATGTGGTACTAAGAGAAAAAAGTATATAGATTATAATCAATGTAAAGGTTCTGTCATACTTGTACAAGATACTAGATGTGACTACTATAGGTATATACATACCTAATGGAAGGGTATGAAATGCACGTAGGACTGCCAGTCAACACAGGTGCTTATACCTTTGTAAATATCAGAAGTCTGGACTAGTGGCTAGTGTGATCTAAATACATGAGAATAGGTTGTATATACTAGTACTGCCCTCATAAGATCAGGAAAGTATATAGCAAAGAAAAGTGCACATACCGCTCAATGAGAATACTGAACAGAAAGATGTCTTTCTTTCTCTAGAAAAAGGAGGCAATGCCCAGGTGCCAAACACCTACTATTTTTAGTCTGTAAAAGTACAAACAAGTACAAAAATTTAAGACTATGCCACCTGGACTATTATCACATAGAAAGACATGATACAGTAAATAACCAACCTTAATCCTATTTAGGAAGTGTGACCAGATAATCCTGAAGCAGGAAATAATATGATTAGGGGAATGAGATGAAGTTCCTGAGAGGACAAAGCAGAGAGCAGGTTGAGAAGACAGATTGTAGCCAGTGCGACAGAAAGAGAGCAATCTATACCTGATGGTGGAGAAACTCCTGTGTGAATACCGGTTGGAATCCTGCAATGCACATGGCAGCAGGAAGCAAGGCCTATTTGAGAGGTTCTTAATTACTAAAGTTGATACACCTGTCAGTGAAAGCCAGGACCGGACCGTGGTGTGCGAGAGGCCCAGGCGCAGAGAGACTTCATGGGTCAATCAGCGCATGCGCCAGCGGCAACCACAATCGGTCTATGTGCGTGATTGATGACGCGACGCCCATGTGATCAGGAAATGAAGAAGTGGAACGCTGTCGTGAGACGCATGGATCGCGCATGCGCAGAAGGGCCAGCAGGCCGATCGGCGCATGCGTAAGCAGCGGCCACGATGTGCAGGTGATAGATGGAAGGAGTGGGCCGGGCGCGGGCGTAGACCGGCCGGAGAACCGGCCGAGACCGCGCACGCGCGGGTACACTGACGTCCAGGAGATGGTGGATGTTGCCAACAGGGATTCAGTGCCGTGACAAAATCGTGCGTGAATTAATTACAGTGCCTGAAAAATAAAAGGAACAAATAATGATGAGTAAGATCCTGTGTGAGACACATGGAAAAAATGTTGCTGAGGAGCACAGTATAGACAGATATCAGAGAAAGCTAATCTAGAAACTAGATCAAAGAATGAAGAAAAAGGGAAAAGAAAGGGGGAAAGAAAGGAAAAATACAGACCAGATAAAGGTTATACATAATGTGAGAAAGAAAAAAGAATTTTTTTAAAAAAAATCTCATATTCACGATTCAAACCTAAAGGCTCTAATGTCTGTAACGTGTATATCCAATAAGCTTCGCGCTCCTTCAGCCTCTGTATTCTATTAAATCCCCTCCTGGGTGCAAGTACTTGTTCCAAAACCTGGTACCGTAACTGAGCTACAGTGTGACCAGCTTGTATGAAATGAGCAGAAATGGGTAGGAGAGTCTGCTTACACCTAATTGTCGATTTATGCTTACTAATCCGGTCTCGGATATGTTGGGTCGTTTCCCCAACATATCCGAGACCGCAAGGACATTTGATCAGATAGACCACGAACGATGAGTCACATGTAAAGAAATCTCTGATCTGAAAGATGCGCCCTGTCCGAGGATGAGTAAAGGTACTCCCTTTTGTGATGTTGGAACATTGAATACAGTGTAAACACGGATAGTTCCCAGTACGGGCTGTCTGTAAAGTCATCTGTCGTTTTTGTTTCTTTGGAGAACCAATATCAGCCCGTACCAACGTGTCCCTCAAGTTTTTGGGGCGCTTGTTACAAAAAAGGGGTCTGTTGGTGAATTCCGGAATATTAGGATAGGCTTGGCCTAAAAGTGACCAATGTTTAAGAATGGAACCCCTCACTTGTGCCTGAAAGGGATGATAAGTAGCTACAAAAGGTACTCTGGGGCCCGATTGTGAACCGGACAATCTAGTGACAGGTTCCGGTGTGGCAATTCGCTGGGGGTAACCCCTAACAATGAACTTATCACTCATCTCCGCCCTGCGTTTTTCTCTCAAATCAGGATCCGACACTATGCGTTCAACCCGTTTAATCTGGGATGCCGGAAGTGCCCGCTTAATGTGACTAGGATGGGCACTGGTAAAGTGCAGCAGACTGTTCCTATCTGTGGACTTAGTGTACAAATCAGTAGAAATAACTCCACTGGGAGACTTCAACATAAGTACATCCAGAAAATTAATTTTATGTAGATCTGAATGTAAAGTAAAGTGCAGGTTGGGCAGGCAACTATTAAGGTCAGAATAGAATGTATTGAGACTGCAGGAATCGCCATGCCATATCATGAAAATATCGTCTATGTATCTCCGCCATGTAATAACATGTGACGAGAACATAGGATGAGGATAGAGGAAGGTGTCCTCAAAATGCGCCATAAAAATGTTAGCGTATGGGGGCACTACGTTTGATCCCATCGCGGTCCCTTGAATTTGCAAATAAAATTGGTCTTGAAAAAGAAAATAGTTGTTGTGTAATACTATCATTAAGAGGTCAGTAACCAGTTTTCTCTGATGGGTGGAAAGTGTGTCTTGCTGTTGCAGGAAAAAATCAACTGCCTCAATGCCTTGTACATGATTTATACTTGTGTAGAGACTTGTCACGTCAAGAGTAACCAAAATATCATCACCAGAAATGTTGTTAGTCATCCTAAGCAAATGCAGAAAATCATTAGTGTCCTTAATGTATGATTTTATAGATGGTACAAAGGGGTTCAGAATTCTCTCAAGTGTGATAGCCAAGGTTGATAAAATGGAGTCTGTGGAGGCCACAATGGGGCGTCCGGGAGGTCGATTCAGATTTTTGTGGATTTTAGGTAAAGTGTAAAATACTGGTGTGATAGGGGACTCCTTTACCAGAAACTCAGACAGTTTTTTGTCTAAGGTGCCGAGACGTACATGTTCCGTGATCATGTTACTAATGAGTTCCCTAATCCTAGGTGTTGGATCCCGTGAAATGGGCTGGTATGTAGTATGATCATCGAGCTGGCCCTGTATTTCAGATATATAGTAGCTTTTATCCATCACCACAATAGAACCACCTTTATCTGCTGGTTTAATGATTAATTTCTGGTTACTCTTGAGGCCCTCAATGGCTTGTGACTCCTCAGGTGTAAGATTATGACGGACTTGTAAATGACCATTTCTTATGTCATGTACAACTCCCTTGATATCAGAGTTAACCAAGCCAATGAAGGTTTCAACCGGATGAGAGGTTTTAGGTGGTTGAAATGAACTGCGCATTGTTAAATTAAGGTCTTTGAGGCGGAACATTCCTGGGGTAGCTGTGTGTACTACCTTCTCACTGGTATCTAGGGACTGGAAATGTGTCTTGAGTCTGAGGGACCGGAAGAACCTCCTAAGCTCCTGATCGAGGGTAAATTCATTGAATGCAGGGGTGGGACAGAAGGAAAGACCCTTCTGCAAAACCTGGGACTCTGTTGGGGATAGATGATAGGAGGAGATGTTGTACAGGATGTTGGTCCTACCTGAGAACGAGTTGTGACCTTGTATGGGGCACCTTGGTTTCCTTTTCCCACGCCTCGTCTTTCTCTTGGAGGACGTCTTGGCCCTAAAAAAGAAGAAGAGGAAGACCCTCGGGGCTGGCTATGGTCACTATCTGAGCTGGTGGAGCCCTGATATATAGCATGGTAAGGTTGTCGACGGTCATGGGTTCCAGAAATCGCCACTTGTACACACGATTCCTTGAATAGTCATCTTGGTCTCTGATATACTTGGATCTTTTCCTATCTTGTAATGTTTTCTTAAAGTCCATCATGGAGTCCTGAGTACGTGTTTTCATGGTATTCCATTCCGCCGTTGGAAGAGTATTAGATAGTTGTTCTTCAATACTACGAATACTTTCACCAACCTCTCGAAGTTCCTGTTGCAAAAAATCGATGGTAAGAATGATGATATCCATCGAGCACTTATTAAGTATGCTCTCAAATTTGTCACAGTAGGTCGTGTTCTCAGCAAATAAGGTAGGACGAAGAGCGACCCGTAGTCCCCGGGGTATTCTTTTAGCTTTATGGTACTCCGCCAAGGTTATGGAATGTAGTTCAAAAGCAATTTTTTTACTTCCACTCATTTTGTTCTCTCTACTCTGTGTTTGCCTCCCTTCCTTCGTTCTCATCTCTGTCCTGTTATAGGTCTTCCCTCCTTTCCGTTTCCTCCACACTTGTTTCTATACATTCTACAACTGACTTTTTCCACAATCCCCTCTCGGCACCAAGGTGCCCCATACAAGGTCACAACTCGTTCTCAGGTAGAAGCAACATCCTGTACAACATCTCCTCCTATCATCTATCCCCAACAGAGTCCCAGGTTTTGCAGAAGGGTCTTTCCTTCTGTCCCATCCCTGCATTCAATGAATTTACCCTCGATCAGGAGCTTAGGAGGTTCTTCCGGTCCCTCAGACTCAAGACACATTTCCAGTCCCTAGATACCAGTGAGAAGGTAGTACACACAGCTACCCCAGGAATGTTCCGCCTCAAAGACCTTAATTTAACAATGCGCAGTTCATTTCAACCACCTAAAACCTCTCATCCGGTTGAAACCTTCATTGGCTTGGTTAACTCTGATATCTAGGGAGTTGTACATGACATAAGAAATGGTCATTTACAAGTCCGTCATAATCTTACACCTGAGGAGTCACAAGCCATTGAGGGCCTCAAGAGTAACCAGAAATTAATCATTAAACCAGCAGATAAAGGTGGTTCTATTGTGGTGATGGATAAAAGCTACTATATATCTGAAATACAGGGCCAGCTCGATGATCATACTACATACCAGCCCATTTCACGGGATCCAACACCTAGGATTAGGGAACTCATTAGTAACATGATCACGGAACATGTACGTCTCGGCACCTTAGACAAAAAACTGTCTGAGTTTCTGGTAAAGGAGTCCCCCATCACACCAGTATTTTACACTTTACCTAAAATCCACAAAAATCTTAATCGACCTCCTGGACGCCCCATTGTGGCCTCCACAGACTCCATTTTATCACCCTTGGCTATCACACTTGAGAGAATTCTGAACCCCTTTGTACCATCTATAAAATCATACATTAAGGACACTAATGATTTTCTGCATTTGCTTAGGACGACTAACAACATTTCTGGTGATGATATTTTGGTTACTCTTGACGTGACAAGTCTCTACACAAGTATAAATCATGTACAAGGCATTGAGGCAGTTGATTTTTTCCTGCAACAGCAAGACACACTTTCCACCCATCAGAGAAAACTGGTTATTGACCTCTTAACGATAGTATTACACAACAACTATTTTCTTTTTCAAGACCAATTTTATTTGCAAATTCAAGGGACCGCGATGGGATCAAACGTAGCGCCCCCATACGCTAACATTTTTATGGCGCATTTTGAGGACACCTTCGTCTATCCTCATCCTATGTTCTCGTCACATGTTATTACATGGCGGAGATACATAGACGATATTTTCATGATATGGCATGGCGATTCCTGCAGTCTCAATACATTCTATTCTGACCTTAATAGTTGCCTGCCCAACCTGCACTTTACTTTACATTCAGATCTACATAAAATTAATTTTCTGGATGTACGTATGTTGAAGTCTCCCAGTAGAGTTATTTCTACTGATTTGTACACTAAGTCCACAGATAGGAACAGTCTGCTGCACTTTACCAGTGCCCATCCTAGTCACATTAAGCGGGCACTTCCGGCATCCCAGATTAAACGGGTTGAACGCATAGTGTCGGATCCTGATTTGAGAGAAAAACGCAGGGCGGAGATGAGTGATAAGTTCATTGTTAGGGGTTTTTAATATTACAATAAATGTATTCCTTTTAGCATCCTTTCCCTATTTAAACACGTTTCTGCCAGGACTTCAACGTTGTTTTTTGTCTTTTCAGTCGTAATCATGGGGTTAGCATCATACTACCCGTTTTTAGGACCACCAATATCCCCCCAAATTGTATAGATTCACTCATTTTTTTCCTGTCCAATTAGCTTTCTTGTTGAAGTAGCCAACGGCGCAGGCGCCGAAAAGGTTTTTTCCCACGGTGTTGAACTTTGTTAACCCGGTTGCTACCGACTCCTGACTGTATTCAGTGCATTCTGCCTTTTTACCGCTTGCTATGTGCTTTTTTCTCTGCCATGGTGCTCCTCCCCACTCCCCTTACTCCATGAACTAATAAACAATAAAATCGGTGTTAATGCAGGAAGCCTTTAATAGATCCACATATCGGACACACATTTATTATTTTTTTTTATAACAAACTGCTCCTATCTTCATTAGAAAAGAACCCTTTTTTGTGACCATGGGCCACTTAGTACAATAGGTTTCAATCGAACAGTCATCTGTTCGCTTCCTCAGATAGAATTGATTGTACATTTCTGACATTTGCCTAGGATTGCCTGAAGACCAAGTTTGCGCATGCGTACTTGTTTTTTTTCCCATGCCTTTGAACTCTGTTCACCTTCTGGGCACTGGCTTCATATTACACTTCATTGTACTGTCTCTAAGGCCCCTTTCACATGTCAGTGATTCTGGTACGTTTGTGCTTTTTTTTAAACGTACCAGAATCACTGACATACGCAGACCCATTATAATGAATGGGTCTGCTCACACGTCAGTGATTTTTCACTGCACGTGTCTCCGTGCGGCGTACCCGCGTGTGCGTGTTTGCCGCACGGAGACATGTCCATTTTTTTCTGGCATCACTGATGTTCCACGGACCATGGTCCGTGAAACACGTGCCAGAAAAAAACGTGCTTTTAAAATAAAAATCATTTTTACTCACCCGGCTCCAGCGACGCTCTCTGCAGCCCGTTCTGCCGGCTGCTTCTGAGCCTGCTCATTATTGTCGCGCATATTCATTATGCACGACAGAGCCGACCCGGAAGCAGCTGCTGCGGGGGTCAGCGCCGGCCGGATGCTGCACCGCGGGAGCGATCAGCACCATGGAGAGCGGGAGCGGGCGCAGGTGAGTTGATTTCTAAGTGCAATCACGGGCCACGGAGAACGGAGCCCGGATTGCACTTAGACAACCCACGTGTGCCGTGATTCACGGCACACGCAGGGACATGTGCGTGTTTTACACGCCAGTTAAAAACGTCAGTGTTTTTCACTGACGTGTGAAACGGGCCTAACGCAGCTTAGCACGCAGCCCTCTGCCACCCGCTTCTTTCTAGTAATTCCTCGACGGCTCTGTGAATTGTAATACTGAAATCACAGGCTGTCAGCTCCGATAGTAAGTAATCTTAACATGATTGTGGATTTTGACACGAGACGGTAGTCTTGTGGTTGATTTCTCCTCTCCTCTATGGCACCGCGCTGTCTTTTTCCTTATCAGGTACTAATCCAATGAATTTTCTTTTTTTATATATACAATGTCTTTTTTGTGTAATTAATTCATGAATTTACATGTAATATTGAATGGAATTTTATGTTTTTTTGATCGTTATGTGTTTGTTGAGACACACAGGTTTCCAGAATGATCGTGATCCCGCCCGCTATTACGGTTTTGTCATCATGGGCGTTCCTATGACGTCACTGCCTGCTTTTAAACCACACAATCCCCCTCTGTAACAGATTTGATGTTCCTTTTGCCTGTTGTCCTGATGAAGGGAGCTGTGACTCCTGAAACACGTCGACCTGTGCATGTTATTAAAGAAGCATTAATCTCCTTCTGAATTCATCGAGTCCTTGGCGCGGATGCAAGACCCTTCCTATATTACTCTCTGTAAGGCCTGCGACACACATCCGTGAAACACGTGCGTGTTTGGTCCGTTTCCGAGTATACTGGAGACACGGCCAAACGTGCACCAATGTTATTGTATGATAAAAGCTCCACGTGCGTTTTTGATGCATGTCCGTTTGTCCGTGTCCGTGATCTGTACCTGTGTGCGTTTTGCACGGCAGCATGTCCGTTTTCTGCACGCAACACGCAGCACGGACCCAATGAAAGTCAATGGGTCTGTGCGCCCGTCCGAGTGACACGGACGCATCTCTGTTTGCTCCCTGTACGTTTTGTGCTTTTTTCATGTGATGTCGGTCTTTATTCTTTTTCTGTTTCGTTCTCTCCCTCAGTCCGTCGGTCGGTCTCTATGTCTGTCGGTCTGTCTCTCTGTCTTATCTGTCCCTCTAGCTGTCTGTCGGTCAGTCCCCCCCCTCTCTCATACTTACCGCTCCCCGATCTCCGGCGCGGCGCTGCACGGCTGTTATAAAAACTCCGGCGGCTGTTACTATTTTGAAAAAGCCGGCCGCCCATTAATCAATCTCGTATTCCCTGCTTTACCCGCCCACCGGCGCCTGTGATTGGTTGCAGTCACACACGCCCACCACGCTGAGTGACAGCTGTCTCACTGCACCCAATCACAGCAGCCGGTGGGCGTGTCTATACTGTGCAGTAAAATAAATAAATAAATAATTTAAAAAAACGGCGTGCGGTCCCCCCCATTTTAATACCAGCCAGATAAAGCCATACGGCTGAAGGCTGGTATTCTCAGGATGGGGAGCCCCATGTTATGGGGAGCCCCCCAGCCTAACAATATCAGTCAGCAGCCGCCCAGAATTGCCGCATACATTATATGCGACAGTTCTGGGACTGTACCCGGCTCTTCCCGATTTGCCCTGGTGCGTTGGCAAATTGGGGTAATAAGGAGTTATTGGCAGCCCATAGCTGCCAATAAGTCCTAGATTAATCATGTCAGGCATCTCCCCGAGAAACCTTCCATGATTAATCTGTAAGTGACAGTTAAAAAACACACACACACCCGAAAAAATAATTTATTAGAAATCAAAAACACTAACAAAGTCCCTCATCACCAATTTATTAACCCCGACAAAGCCCTCCATGTCCGGCGTAATCCACGGACCTCCAGTGTCGCATCCAGCTCTGCTGCATGCAGGTGACAGGAGCTGCAGAATACACTGTCGCTCCTGTCACCTCCACGCAACAAATGAGGTGAGTAGCGCGATCAGCTGCTGTCAGTCAGGTAACTCGCGGCCACCGCTGGATCCAGCGGTGGCCGCGGGTAACCTCAGTGACAGCTCAGCTGATCGCGCTACTCACCTCATTTGTTGCATGGAGGTGACAGGAGCGGCGGTGTATTCTGCAGCTCCTGTCACCTGCATGCAGCAGAGCTGGATGCGACGCTGGAGGTCCGTGGATTACGCCGGACATGGAGGGCTTTGTCGGGGTTAATAAATTGGTGATGAGGGACTTTGTTAGTGTTTTTGATTTCTAATAAATTATTTTTTCGGGTGTGTGTGTGTTTTTTAACTGTCACTTACAGATTAATCATGGAAGGTTTCTCGGGGAGATGCCTGACATGATTAATCCCAGGACTTATTGGCAGCTATGGGCTGCCAATAACTCCTTATTACCCCAATTTGCCAACGCACCAGGGCAAATCGGGAAGAGCCGGGTACAGTCCCAGAACTGTCGCATATAATGTATGCGGCAATTCTGGGTGGCTGCTGACTGATATTGTTAGGCTGGGGGGCTCCCCATAACGTGGGGCTCCCCATCCTGAGAATACCAGCCTTCATCCGTATGGCTTTATCTGGCTGGTATTAAAATGGGGGGGACCGCACGCCGTTTTTTTTAATTATTTATTTATTTATTTTACTGCACAGTATAGACACGCCCACCGGCTGCTGTGATTGGGTGCAGTGAGACAGCTGTCACTCAGCGTGGTGGGCGTGTGTGACTGCAACCAATCACAGGCGCCGGTGGGCGGGTAAAGCAGGGAATACGAGATTGATTAATGGGCGGCCGGCTTTTTCAAAATAGTAACAGCCGCCGGAGTTTTTATAACAGCCGTGCAGCGCCGCGCCGGAGATCGGGGAGCGGTAAGTATGAGAGAGGGCTGCTCAATTCAGTCAGGGGATTAGCGGTCACCGGTGAGTCCTTCACGGGTGACCGCTAATCAGTACGCGGCACACAGACAGAGCCGCAGCATGACAATGAAGTCGGGTGAAGTTCACCTGAGTTCATTCTCATCGCGCAACTCTGTCTGCTGTCTGCCGACATGTATCAACGACATTGTGCATCACACACACACACGGAACATTTTACACGGACAACACACACACATGTCAGTTATTTCACTCACGCACACACGGACATTCCACACGCACATACGGTTAGCATACGGGATACACACGCTGGCCACACATACCATAAAAACGGACCTAAAAAACGGAAAACGGACCCGAAAAATGGCCCGTATCACACGTGCGTGGTTTTAACGGATGTGTGTCGGAGCCCTTATATGTAGTGAAAATTAACAGAGCACCCAGCAGGGTTTGGATGTGCAGGAGAACCATTTAAATTTAAAAGTACAAAATTGTCTGGAATTGGTAGTGAACATCATGTTGTGTTTGCAGAGCCTCTGAGGTGCCTAAACAGTGGAAACCCCCCATGTGTGACTTCATTTTATAAACTAGACCTCTCAAGGAATTTATCTAGATGTTTAGTGAGCACCTTAAATCCCTAGATGCTTCACAGGATTTTATAATGTTGAGCCCCCCAAAAAAATAATAAAATACGTTTTAACCATAAACATGTTGCTTTAACCCAAATCTTTCATGTTCACTAGAATAAATGTAGATAGTGGATCATAAAATTTGTTGTGCAATTTCTCTTCAGTATGTCAATACCCCATATGTGGTCAAAAACTACTTTTGAGGCACAGAACAAAGTGAAGAAGGGAAGGAGTTCTATATTGGAGTTCAGATTTAGTTGGAATGGTTTGGGGATTTGCACATTCGCAGAGCTCCTGAGGTGCCAGAACAGCAAAAATCCCACACAAGTGGCCCCGTTTTAGAAACTGCACCCCTCAGTGAATTCATATAGGGGTGCAGTGAACATATTGACACTACAGGTGTGTCACAAAATGTTATACTATTGGGTGGTGAAGAAAAAATTGCATTTTTACCAGTAAAATGTTGTTTTAACCCCAGATTTTCAATTTCCACAAGGGTAATAGGTAAAAAAGGCCTCATAATATGCTACACAAGTTCTCCTGTATGTGGCAATACCCCACATGTGATTATACAGTACTAGGAAGGGAAAGAGCGCCATTTGATTTTTGTAGCACAGATTTTTCTAGAATAATTTGCAGACTCTATTTGTAGTGCCCATAAGTGCCAGAGCAGCAGAAATCTCAAGTGACCACATTTTGGAAATTACACCCCTCTGGGAGTTCATCTCGGGGTGTAGCGACAATTTAATTTCTGAAAATCACCCCTAGAGTTAAAAACACAGTGAATGTGTCGCGGGCGGAGGAGGGGACGCTGCGCTCTCCCACTGCTCGGGTCCGGCTGCTGCTGCTGCTCGGTGGTGGCTCGATCGGTGGGCCGGATCCCGGGGACTCGAGCGGCGTTCCTCGCCCGTGAGTGAAAAGGGGGTTGATTGTGGGGATTTGATTATTGTCCGTGACGCCACCCATGGTTGTGGTGATTTTGGTGACACCACCGCTGCTCTGGACGGGGATCCCGGGAGCGGTGACAGGGAGCAGCTTGGTTGTTAGTTCTGCCCTCCATGGGTAGGGGGTTGGTTGTTTCGGGACCCGGTGATGGGGTAGGTAGGGATGATGGCAGGCGGGTTGCAGCGCCTGGTGAGGTGCAGGGTCGCAGGGGCAGCGCTGTGCCGCACGGCAAGGGGGTACTCACTCAGCCAGTAATCAGGACACAGTTCTTGGTAAAACACTCGGCTGGATGGACGGGTCCCCCAGACGGCTGCGGTTGTTTCTTCCTGGTAGGTTAGTGATGGCTTCTCTTTGTGTACCGGTCCGGTACCACCGGGCCACCGCCCGTCCACGATCCTTACGGTAGACTCCAATCGGCCACTCCTGCAGATGGTCACCACCATCTGCCAACCTTGCTGTCCTGTCCAGGCCACACACCCGGACTCTGTCAGTCAGTTGCTCCACTACTCCTTTGCTCCTCACACTTTCACCTCCAAACTCTAACTGCCTCTTTTCCCTCCTCCAGGTCTGTGAACTCCTTGGTGGGTGGAGACCAAACGCCTGGCTCCACCCCCTGGTGTGGACATCAGCCCCTGGGGAAGGCAACAAGGATTTTGGTGTCTGGCTTCGATGTACCTAACCAGGGTGTAGGGTGTGGTGGTGTAGTTACCTGTGGCCCCTGGCTTGTCCAGGGCGCCACATTCCCCCTTAGCAAAATGCAGACCGTCCGCGGGCTGCCCGTCCATCACCGGTTTTATTTTCTTGAACTGAAAAAGATATGGAAAAACAATACAATTATATTAACATCATCCCACAATGGGAGGCACTTTTACTTAAACGTTACAGTAAAACGGTTACGGCTTCCGCTCTTTCCCACCCAAGCAACCTGGCCCTGATGCTGCCCCTAAGAAAACAGGCAGCACCCCTTGACCCCCAGTCCAGCACAAGTCACCCGAGTGGGATCTGTCCTTCCCCTCCCGAGGATCGCCACCGGTTCCGGTGGTGGCTGGGCCCCAGCCTGCTCCACTGCGGGCCCTTCCTCCAATCTGCCTCTCCGGAGGCGGTTGCGGATTAGCCATAAAACAACATTTTTATTTACAAGCCACTAGTTTGTGGTTGCCCTGCAAGTTCACGGGCTTGTCCATAAGGAGTTCCTTATGCCAAAACTTCAGACGGTCCCCACGGGGACAACGGTGCCGGCAACGACCGGTTTCAAATCAAGCTGCGGTAAATCAGGTGACTCTTCGATAACATTCACTTATCATTCTCATTCTTATTCAAACAACACTCTGGTGGTCCCAACTGGGACAACTCCCAGGCGGAGGACCGCCGGCTTAACCCCTTCAGCCCCCAGCCTGTTTTCACCTTAAAGACCCGGCCATTTTTTGCAATTTTGACCAGTGTGACTTTGACAGGTTATAAGTCTGGAAAACTTCAACGGATCCTGGCGATTCTGAGATTGTTTTTTCGTGACATATTGTACTTCATGTCAGTGGTAAATTTAGGCCGATATGTTTTGCGTTTATTTGTGAAAATTTCGGAAATTTGGCGAAAATTTTGAAAATTTAGCAATTTTCAAAATTTGAAATTTTATGCCCATAAATCTAAAAGATATGTCACACAAAATAGTTACTAAATTTCCCACTTGTCTGCTTTACACTAGCACAATTTTTGAAGAAAAAAATTTTCCGTTAGGAAGTTAGAAGGGGTCAAAGTTCATCAGCAATTTCTCATTTTTCCAACAAAATTTACAAAAAAAAAATTTTTAGGTACCACATCACATTTGGAGTGATTTGAGAAACCTAGGCGACAGAAAATACCCAAAAGTGACCCCATTCTAAAATCTGTACCCCTCACTCTGCTCAAAACCACATCCAAGAAATTTA
This sequence comes from Anomaloglossus baeobatrachus, assembly GCF_048569485.1. Classification (NCBI taxonomy): domain Eukaryota; kingdom Metazoa; phylum Chordata; class Amphibia; order Anura; family Aromobatidae; genus Anomaloglossus; species Anomaloglossus baeobatrachus. Next base: position 261,033,529 of record NC_134357.1, read on the forward strand.
TTAACTCTTTAGGAGCTTCACAGCAACCAAAGCAATGTAGACGAAAAAATGAAAATGTTACTTTTTTAACACAAAAATGTTACTTTAGCCATAAAAATTAGTATTTTCACAAGGGTATCAGGAAAAATGCATCATAAAATGTATCGTGCATTTTCTCCTGAGTACGCAGATACCCCATATGTGGTGGAAATCAAATGTTTGGGCACACGGCAGGACGCGGAAGGCAAGGAGCGCCATTTGAATTTTTGAGTGCAAAATTAGCTGCACTCATTAGCGGACGCCATGACGGGTTTGAAGACTCCCTGAGGTGCCTAAACAATGGAGCTCCCCCATAAGTGACCCAATTTTGGAAACTAGAGCCCTGAACTATTTTTTCTAGATGTTTGATGTGCACTTTGAACCCCTGGGGGCTTCACAGAAGTTTATAACGTTGAGCCGTGAAAAGAATTTTTTTTTTTTTACCACAAAACTGTTGCTTCAACCAGGTAGCTTTTTTTATCACAAGGGTATCAGGAAAAAATGCACCATAAAATGTATTGTGCATTTTCTCCTGAGTACGCAGATACCCCATATGTGGTGGAAATCAAATGTTTGGGCACACGGCAGGACTCGGAAGGCAAGGAGCGCCATTTCACAGCAAAATTGGTTTGAGTTATTAGCCGACGCCATGTTGCGTTTGGAGACCCCCCTGAAGTGCCTAAACAATGGAGCTCCCCCACAATTGACCCCATTTTGGAACCTAGACCCCTCATGGAATTTATCTAGCTGTTTAGTGAGCACTTTGAACCCCTGGAGGCTTCACAAACGTTTGTAATGTTCAGCCGTGAAAATATTTTATTCTTTTTTTTACCACAAAATTGTTTTTTCAAACAGGTAGCTTTTTTTTCCACAAGGGTATGAGGAAAAAATGCACCATAAAATGTATTGTGCAATTTCTCCTGAGTACACAGGTACCTCATATGTGGTGGAAATCAATTGTTTGGGCGTACAGCGGGGCTCAGAAGAGAAGGAGCGCCATTTCACAGTAAAATTGATTGGAATTATTAGCAGACGCCATGTTTCATTTGGAGACCCCCTGAGGTGCCTAAACAATGGAGCTCCCCCACATGTGATCCCATTTTGGAAACTAGACCCCCCCCATACAAAAAAATTAGTTTGGCGAAATAAAAAATACAGACATCAGTAAAAAAAAAAAAATGAATAAAAAAAAAAAAAGAGCGCCTGCCACTAAGACCAGTGCCAAACGTGAGAGCAATGCACGAGTCTCGCATCACATCATCCACTGCAGTCTGGAAGCAAGCAACTGCGCTGGATAATGCGATGCGAGAGGGCGGGGCGGCAGATGAGAAAGGGCGCAGCGGATGGAAGATGGGAAAGTGCGCAGCGGATGGAGGAGCGGCAGAGGATGGGAAAGGGCGCAGCGGATGGATGATGGGAAATGGCGCAGCGGATGGAGGAGCGGCAGAGGATGGGAAATGGTGCAGCGGATGGAGGAGCGGCAGAGGATGGGAAAGGGCGCAGCGGATGGAAGATGGGAAATGGCGCAGCGGATGGAGGAGCAGCAGAGGATGGGGGGGGAGGGAGGTGAGATGGGGATACCTACCTTACAGGATGGATCTAGGCAGCAGGATCACAGCAGACAGAAGAGGCAGCAGATGAAGGAGGCAACAGATTGAGGAGGGTGAGAGGGGGCAGTAGATGAAGAGGATGGGAGAGAGAGCAGGCAGCAGATCGGGGAGGGGGGCAGAGTCTGATGGGAGAGAGAGATGGCACATGGAGGAGGGGAGACCCCGGGGGGGAGGGTGGCTTGCAGCACATGTGGGGGGAGGGTGGCTTGCAGCAGTACATGTGGGGGGAGGGTGGCTTGCAGCACATATGGGGGGAGGGTGGCTTGCAGCACATGTGCAGGACAGTGGCGAGCGTGGCGGCGGGGACAGCGGTGGATCCGGAGCAGCGGCGGTGAAAGTGGCGAGCGTGGCGGCGGGGACAGCGGTGGATCCGGAGCGGCGGTGGGGACAGTGGCGAGCGTGGCGGCGGGGACAGCGGTGGATCCGGAGCAGCGGTGGGGACAGTGGCGAGCGTGGCGGCGGGGACAGCGGTGGATCTGGAGCGACGGTGGGGACAATGGCGAGCGTGGCGGCGGGGACAGCGGTGGATCCGGAGCAGCGGTGGGGAGTGGCGAGCGTGGCGGCGGGGACAGCGGTGGATCGGGAGCGTGGCGGCGGGGACAGCGGTGGATTGGGAGCGTGGCGGCGGGGACAGCGGTGGATCGGGAGCGTGGCGACGGGGACAGCGGTGAATCGGGAGCGTGGCGGCGGGGACAGCGGTGGATCGGGAGCGTGGCGGCGGGGACAGCGGTGGATCGGGAGCGTGGCGGCGGGGACAGCGGTGGATCGGGAGCGTTGCGGCGGGGGACAGCGGTGGATCGGGAGCCGCGGCGGGGCTAGCGGTGGCGGGCGGGGCGATCGGAGACAGCGGCGGTGGCGGGTGGGGCGATTGGAGACAGCGGCTGGTGGCGGGCGGGGCGATCGGAGACAGCGGCGGGGCTGGCAGGGCGATCGGGGACAGGGGGGGGACAGGGGCGGGCGATCGGGGACAGGGGCGGGCGGCAACTTACCGATGGGCACCCGCAGAGGACCGCTCTCCTCGGCTTCCAGGGACGGTCACAGGCCGCAGATCCACATTGATTGGAGAGAGCGGTCACAAGACCGGTCTCTCCAATCAGAGCTGGGGGCGGGTGAAGCACCGATCACCCAGCTCCAGCCAATGGCCAGTGCTACAGCAGCACTGATCAGGGCTGGATTTAAATGTTCCAGCCATTTTCAATGGCTGCAACATTACAGTGACTGTAATTGGCTGAGCGGCGTTTGTCAGCCAATCACAGCCTCTGTAGGTTCGGGGAGGAGGCACCACCCCTCCTGAGGTCAGGCAGAGGTCCCCTCCTTCCCGAATCTACCGTTTAATCAAAGAAATTGGACTCCCCGGGGCTCCGGGACCGCGATTTCGCCATGACGTACTGGGTACGTCATGGGTCGTTTAGCACCATGTCACCGTGACGTACCCAGTACGTCAATGGTTAACAGTCCATCCTCAATCGCGGGGCTCTAGAGCCACCTTCACATGGTGCACTGCTCTGGACCCCGATGGTAGCTCACTGCCGGTGATCTTCCTCCATACACATGCGGGCATGCACATCCGCTCTACACCCCTCTTGGGCATCGATCTCCCTGCGCAGCTGCCGTTGCCGCCGCTCCCAGTATGGAGCACTTTCTGCTTGCTCCGGTTCAGTCAGGGTGGGGGATGGGCCCAGCCGGAGTCCCCTCGTGCCGGCTACGACCGGTACCTTTGGTAATGAGGGACCCCGCTGTGACATGGTCTGCTCTGCCTCCTGGCAGCTGCATCCCCGCCGTGCCTCCGGTGCATCTTTGCTGATGGGCTCAGCCTTCGGCTTCTTCCATGGAAGCGGATCAGGGTTGTCACGGGCTTCTGCTGCAGGTTGGTCTGCCGGGGCGGATTGGCAGGGTACCGCTACCGGTGGTGGTGGTAGCGGGCCTAGTGGCGGGGCAGCAGCAGCCAACACGGGTAGTGGGGGAGGTAGCAGGGCGAGCGGGTATGGACCGGGTCCCTCGGCAGCGATAACCGACCCACTAGGGGTATAGGGGCATGGATCACTTACCCTCCCTTCCAAGACTCCCTCCACCTCGCATCTCCGTATGGCTGCCACCACTTCCGCCATGTCGGCCTCCCACTCCTCCAGGAGGAGCTGCATGCGGACCTGCAGACGGCTGCTTAGCTGGACGGTCCGGACTTCCACCCACGCTGCAGTGCCAGGCGTGGGGACCACGGTGTTGTTGGTCAGACCCAGCATCTTTAGCAGCGGCCTCCTCCAGGAACCAGTAAATGGCCGCAGGGTCCTGGCGTCCCTGCTTCCATATAGCCGCGAGCTACACGCGGCCAACCGCCATTCCGTCTCCTTCAGCCTCTTTCCGGCTCCTCCTCCATAGGGGCGGGGTTTTGGCCTTCGCGCCTCCACTACTCGAGGAGATGCTCGAGCGGGAACTTTTCGCGCCCAAAATGGTGGCTTCTCGAAATTTTCGGCCGGACACCTCCGGCGGTCACAAGGCGCACCTCTACCAGACGGCAGAGCGGTAAGATCCTGTTCGTGACGCCAAGTTGTCGCGGGCGGAGGAGGGGACGCTGCGCTCTCCCACTGCTCGGGTCCGGCTGCTGCTGCTGCTGCTCGGTGGTGGCTCAAGCGGTGGGCTGGATCCCGGGGACTCGAGCGGCGTTCCTCGCCCGTGAGTGAAAAGGGGGTTGATTGTGAGGATTTGATTATTGTCCGTGACGCCACCCACGGTTGTGGTGATTTTGGTGACACCACCGCTGCTCTGGACGGGGATCCCGGGAGCGGTGACAGGGAGCAGCTTGGTTGTTAGTTCTTCCCTCCGTGGGTAGGGGGTTGGTTGTCCCAGGGCCCGGTGATGGGGTAGGTAGGGATGATGGGAGGCGGGTTGCGGGGCCTGGTGAGGTGCAGGGTCGCAGGGGCAACGCTGTGCCACACGGCACGGGGGCACTCACTCAGCCAGTAATCAGGACACAGTTCTTGGTAAAACACTCGGCTGGATGGACGGGTCCCCCAGACGGCTGCGGTTGTTTCTTCCCGGTAGGTTAGTGATGACTGTCTCTCCCTGCACCTATGTTCTATGTTGATTCTGGTGGGTTCCCACTGGTAACCCACTCCCCAACCTGGATGTGGGCTGGAGGAGCCTCTTTTTGCCCGCAGGCGCTGGCCCTGGGAGACAGTTGCCCTTGGCGGTGGCGGTGTCTCCCCTGCACGGTTGGACGGTTGCCTTCTGTCGGAACTTGACTGTTTGGAAACCCAGGAGGTCCCCTTCACTAACGGATTCGGCAAATTCACGGCGACTCCTAGCCTTGCCGGGGTCCGAAAAGCATCTGCAACCGGTGCTGGCTTATCTTTGTGTACCGGTCCGGTACTGCCGGGCCACTGCCCGTCCACGGTCCTTATGGTAGACTCCAATCGGCCACTCCTGCAGACGGTCACCACTGTCTGCCAACCTTGCTGTCCTGTCCGGGCCACACACCCGGACTCTGTCAGTCAGTTGCTCCACTACTCCTTTGCTCCTCACACGTTCACCTCCAAACTCTAACTGCTTCTTTTCCCTCCTCCAGGACTGTGAAATCCTTGGTGGGTGGAGACCAACCGCCTGGCTCCTCCCCCTGGTGTGGACATCAGCCCCTGGGGAAGGCAACAAGGATTTTGGTGTCTGGCTTCGATGTACCTAACCAGGGTGTAGGGTGTGGTGGTGTAGTTACCTGTGGCCCCTGGCTTGTCCAGGGCGCCACAAATGTTGCAGAATTAAAAATTGCAAATAAGCTCTTTTTGTGGCCAGTACATTGTAGTGCCCATACATTGTGCTCAACTCATGCTTCTGGAGATCTGAACCCTGTAAATTAAGTGGGCTGTCCTTACTATAATAATATCAAACATAACTTGGCGTCAACTGTGCTTTAGGCGCATTGTGAGGCTCAGAAGGGAGGGGGCCATTTGGATTTCAGACAGAAGATTTTGCTGGATTCCTTTTTTGAGAGGGGAGCCATAGCGCTTTTCCAGAGCCTTTGTGCTACCAGTAGAATGGAAGCCTCCTATATTTCCGTTAAAAGATGACGGATCTGAGTAGGGACTTGTGTTTTTGTGGGTTGAGTTGAATGCTATTGGGTAGGAATTTGGGGAACTAAACATTTTGGATCACTTCACATGTATCCTGTGCATTATACTGAACACTTACAATAGGGTTTCCATCTATATCTCTGAAATACTCGATTCAGGTTAAACCCTCAACAGATCCATTCACTACTGAGGTAGCAGAGTTACTCCGGACTCCATTTAGCCTGTGTTCAGCAGTGTCTGAGTTTTCAGAGGTGAACAAACCTGTTGATGACCTCACTCTTGTGTATGCCTAAAAAGACAAGTAAAAAGATTGACACCGCTGGACCACAGGCCAGATGGAAGTTCAAAGTGATTCCTTCTGTCATTACAGTGAAGTTTCCATTAAGAATTTTATCTGAATCACAATTTTCAGAGATTTACATGTAATCTCCAGTGTAAGCGCTCAGCATAGAGCTCAGGATAAATGAAAACCAAGCCTTATTGCAATCTTTAGCCCACTTTACACGTTGCAATTAGTTGTACAATCGCATTTGCGATGTGACACGCCCAGGTTGCATACGGGATCTTATGAGATTGCACGTTGGTCGTTCATTTGCTGTCACACGTGCGTTAGTAGTCTATGTTAAATTGGTCAATTTTGTGTGCGATTCTTTAGATCATGTGTTCTGTGACGTATGCATTGGGCAGCTTTTTTTTTTTTTTATTTATTGACTTGCCAAGCGTGTGTAATGTGTAGGGATGCGTTTTTACTATGTCATCTGCCATTCAGCTCTGCTACATGGCCGCTAACAGCAGACACAGACAGCCATGTAGCAGAGCTGAATGGCAGATGACAGCAGACACAGACAGGGCCGCACTGTCAGAATGAACTCGGGTGAACTTCACCCGACTTCACGGTCATGCTGCGGCTCTGTCTGTGTCGCGCCCTGATTAGCGGTCACCAGTGAAGGACTCACCGGTGACCGCTAATCTCCTAAGTTACTGAAGTTAGCAGCCCTCTCTCATACTCACCAATCCCCGATCCCCGGCGCTGCACGGCGTTCACACTGCTCCGGCGGCTTTTACTGTTTTGAAAAAGCCGGCCGCCCATTAAACAATTTCGTATTCCCTGCTTTCCCCGCCCACCGGCGCCTATGATTCGTTACAGTGAGACACGCCCCCACTCTGAGTGACAGGTGTCACACTGCACCCAATCACAGCAGCCGGTGGGCGTGTCTATACTGTGTAGTGAAATAAATAATTAAATAATTTAAAAAAACGGCGTGCGGTTCCCCCCAATTTTAAAACCAGCCAGATAAAGCCATACGGCTGAAGGCTGGTATTCTCAGGATGGGGAGCTCCACGTTATGGGGAGCCCCCCAGCCTAACAATATCAGCCAACAGCCGCCCAGAATTGCCGCATACATTATATGCGACAGTTCTGGGACTGTACCCGGCTCTTCCCGATTTGCCCTGGTGCGTTGGCAAATCGGGGTAATAAGGAGTTATTGGCAGCCCATAGCTGCCAATAAGTCCTAGATTAATCATGTCAGGCGTCTATGAGACACCCTCCATGATTAATCTGTATATTACAGTAAATAAACACACACACCCGAAAAAATCCTTTATTAGAAATAAAAAACACAAACATATACCCTGGTTCACCACTTTAATCAGCCCCAAAAAGCCCTCCATGTCCGGTGTAATCCAGGATGCTCCAGCGTCGCTTCCAGCGCTGCTGCATGGAGGTGACCGGAGCTGCAGAAGACACCGCCGCTCCGGTCACCTCCACGCAGCTAATGAACACAGCCGCGCGATCAGCTGCTGTCACTGAGGTTACCCGCTGTCACTGGATCCAGCGGTGGCCGCGGGTAACCTCAGTGACAGCTCAGCTGATCGCGCTACTCACCTCAGTTGCTGCGTGGAGGTGAGAGGAGCGGCGGTGAGTAGCGCGATCAGCTGAGCTGTCACTGAGGTTACCCGCGGCCACCGCTGGATCCAGTGACAGCGGGTAACCTCAGTGACAGCAGCTGATCGCGCGGCTGTCTTCATTACCTGCGTGGAGGTGACCGGAGCGGCGGTGTCTTCTGGTATTTTATACCACTTTGTTAGCTGTTGGTGAAAAGACAGTTTCTGCTACTTTATTTGACGGTGTTCACTGAAGGGGTTAACTAGTGTTACAGTTTTATAGATCAGGTTAGTACGGGCACGGCACTGCCAAATATGTGTAATTTTTTTCAGCAATATACATATATTATTGGAATATTTTTTTATTCCATGTTTTATTCTTTATTTTCTGATATTTTTCTAAATATTTGTACAATTTTTTTTTAAACTTTTTTACCTAGTCTCTATATGGGACATTACCTTTTATTGCCCTGATCACAGGTATAATGTATTACAATGCACAAGAATTGCAATAAATTATGCTGCCGAAGGGTTCTCAGCAGCTCAGGGAGAAAGGACAAACCATTCATGCTGCCACTCCTTTATTATCAATAAGACTAGGTGCTACGAAATTTCTCAGATTTTTGTTTCACCTAAATACTACGGTAAATTGGGCTTTTTTGGTATAACCCAAAATAAAATTGTGTCATTCATCAAGATAAAGCAACATTTTTGGAATATTGTTATTATGTGCCTAGCAGAATTATTAAAAGTGGTGAAAAAAAACTATATTTAAATCTGCTGTCAAGATATATTATAATTATGAAAATATACAGTATATATGAAAAATAAAATTATATGAAAAAAAGTTATCATGTACTTCCTATACATTCATTTATACCTTCTGGTGCCAAAGTGGCTAATTTGAACATCCAAAATTATTTCCTATGTTTCTAAAATCTACCCAGAGTTTTTTCAGATATATGATCCAACAGAGTAAAGGGGGCTTTACATGCAACGACATCGCTAACGAGATGTCTTTGGGGTCACGGAATTCGTGACGCACATCCGGCCTCGTTAGCGACGTCGTTGCGTGTGACACGTACGAGCGACCGCTAATGATCAAAAATACTCACCTAATCGTTGACACGTCATTCAAATCCTAAATATCGTTACTGTTGCAGGATGCAGGTTGTTCGTTGTTCCTGAGGCAGCACACATCGCTACGTGTGACACCCCAGGAACGACGAACACCGTACCTGCATCCTCTGGCAACGAGGTGGGCGTGACTTTCATTCGGCTGCTCTCCGCCCCTCCGCTTCTATTGGACGCCTGCCGTGTGACGTCGCTGTGACGCCGCACGAACAGCCCCCTTAGAAAAGAGGCTGTTCGCCGGCCAAAGCGACGTCGTTAGGAAGGTAAGTTTGTGTGACGGGTACCAGCGATATTGTTCGCCACGGGCAGCAATTTGCCCGTGATGGACAAACGACGGGGACGGGTGCTTTCACGAGCGATATTGCTAGAGATGTCGCTGTGTGTAAAGCAGCCTTAAGCCTCAGTATCTCTGGATTTTTTGATGTTCATTGAGAAAATGTCTGGAGAGGCAATGGTTAGTTATTCCGTTCCGACACTGGACCTATGTTTGTTCATTTTGTTGTGAACTAATTGGATATGAGAAATTGGTAAAAAATCCTTCTCTCCATTACCATGAGGAATATAAGGATCATATAGGAGATGCAATATATTCTCTATAAGGAGAAGGAAGTTTTACTCATTAAACACTATCAAATGTCCTTTTTTAATTTTATAGCCAAAATCCATAAAGATCCCAAGAATGCCCCTGGGCGTCCCATCATTTCAGTAATTAGTTCCATTAAATCGAATCTCTCCCATTACATTGATTTATTTCTTCAACACCATGTAATGGAATTATCTTCCCATATTCGTGATTCATTACATAGAAAGCCATGGACCCCATAGGGGGGAGGGGCGACATGACCAGAGGGAAGGCAGGGAGTGAGGGGGTTAATAAAGTTATAATAGGGCATTATGGGAGAATATAAGGGGATTGGTGGAAAAGGGTCCCTATAGGGGAGGGGGGGAAGTATATAAGTAATGGGGAGGGGTCTTACCTCCCCTTTTGACTCCGGACGGCGACAGATTCCCAGGCCAGGACGAGGACCGGGACATCGGCAGCGTGGACATGGTGGACCTTCAGGAGTTGGACCGGATGATACGAGCGGCGATGGCGGTGCACGGGGTCCAGGCAGTGCAGTCCCATGTCAGGGCTGCCTGGGTTTCCCCGTCGGCACCTGCCCCTCGCTCCCTCTCTAGCCGCGGGCGGCGTTCCAGGCCCCCGCTCAGGTACTCTCCGGGCGCAGGGGGGGCGAGGAGGCCCAGCGAGAGCCCCCCTCGGGACCCTCCGCTGCGGGGCGGGCGGCAGCAGCTCCCAGCGTCTGCCCCGGCCGCCGGGAGGAATCTCCGGCGAGGCCGCGGCGGCCGAGAAAGGGGCGTGGCCAGCCCGGGGCCTTCTGCCGATGTCGGGCCTTGGGCTGGAGTGCAGAGCCCAGCGGCATCTCCCGGCCGGGAGCGAGCCCAGCGATGGACTGAGGCCAGCGGTGGCCTGGATGGAGGCGGGCCCGGCCTGTGGCCTATTTCCGGTCCCAGGCCTCGGGCTAAATTTGGCAGGCAAGCGGCAGCCCGGGATCCGGGCCGTGCCCAGCATGGATCGGAGGCACGGAGAGGGGGCGTGTCCAGCCTGGGGCCTGCTCTGGATGCCGGGCCCCCGGCGGTGGGGCACGTCCCGGCGGCTGATCCTACACAGGTGTGGGCCCAGCGGATGATGGAGGCCAGCTGTACCCCTCGAGGATGGTGGGGGGGCCGGGCGCAGGCAGCCAGCAAGGGGACCAGTGTGGGCAGGTGCCACCCAGATACCTGCGAGGCTGCGGAGAGAAGGAGGGATGGCGGGAGCCCTGCTGCGACTGCCAGGTCCCTCAGGTCAGCAGCACTGCGTCCGGCGGCCGCGGTCTCCCTCGGGCGGGGGAGGACCCAGCGGGAGGTCCCGTTTGGAGGCCCTGGAGGGCAGGAAACGACGGTGGGGAGCCCCCCAAGCCCGGGGAGAGGCTCCTCCAAGAAGAGGACGCGGTCGGCAGCAGCCCAGGGGACAGGACGGTCTTGTGGGCTGTCGCCGCACAGAAAGCAGAGGACGCCCACTGCCAGTGCCCACGCGGCGACCCAGGAGGGTGGCCGTGGTGGAGGGGACGCATCGGCTGCGTCCTCTGGAGCTAGGACGGTGGAGGACAGCTACATTGAGGAAGAAGAAAGAGCCCTCAGGTCGGGGGACGAATCAGAGGAGCAGATGGCAGAGGACGTCACAGTACCGATTTCCATCTCTGCGTCACGGTTGGGTGAGCTAGCCGTGGATTCGGCATTGCTTGTGGCGCGGGATGCTGGTGCTGGGGAGGTGGCTGCGGGCACAGCAGCGCCAGAGGGGTCAGCTTTGCTTAGTCAGTTGCTGGGGTTTTTGCAGGGTTTAGCGCGAGCGCCGGCGGCGGCGGCCTGGACGGGGTCAGCGGCGGATGGCGCAGCAGCGGCCAACAGCGAGAAAGCGTCGGTGGGGGCGGGTGCAGTTAGTGGAGTAGTGGAGTCCGTGGGCGACAAAGCGGGAGAAAAGGAGAAGGAAAAGGAGGATGAGGTGGTGCGGCTGGATGACAGGGCGAAGAGCGAGGTGTATGTGTGCTTTGATGGACCGCTAGGGGCGCACCTCAAAAAAGAGGTGAGGGAAAAATTTGGAAAGGGGAGTATGTGGAGATATTTTCCCTACTACCCCTGGAGAAATTTAACCTAGACAAGGTGAAGCCGAGCGATTCCAAGAAGGAAAAGGAGGAGGAAGAAAAACGCCGTTATAGGCTCATTCCTCGTTCCTTTTCCAATTGGTTGCAGGCGTTCGCAATTTTGGCCAGCGTGATAGGGGAAAAGGAGCCAGAGCATTGCTCGGCTCTGTTCGGCTATATGGATGCAATCGGGGAGGCGTATCGCACGTATGGGGGCTTGGCATGGCTGCGGTATGATGAGCAGTTTAGGCAGCGGAAGGCGTTGCGGCCCGGCATGCGGTGGGACCATAAGGAAATTTCCTTATGGATGCGTTTAATGGTGGCCCCGAGCCAGCCCTTTCGTGGGAGCGCCAGGGGAACGGGAGCCGGGCCCTCGGGTATCCAGAAAAAGGGATTGTGCTGGCAATTTAGCGAAGGCCAGTGCAAATTTGGTGCTGCGTGTAGGTTCAAGCATGAGTGCTCCGGCTGCGGGGAGGGGACATAGTTTGTCCAAATGTTTTAACGGGGACGGGTCTGGTAAAAGGGAGGACACCGGTGAAAATAGAGGCGATGGCGCCGTTTTTAAGTAGGTATCCGGATGGGGCAGCGGCGTCGCTTTTGCGGTTTGTTTTTTTGTACGGTTTTCAGATTCTGTCGGCGGTTGAGGCATTGCCTCCGGTTTGTCATAACTTAAGGTCGGCAAGGGACCACCCTATGGTTGTGGGTGAGAAGTTGGGTAAAGAGGTTGAGCTGGGCAGGATGGGGGGCCCATTTGAGAGCCCGCCGTGCAGTAATCTGGTGGTGTCCCCGCTGGGGATGGTGCCAAAGAAGGAGCCGAACAAATTTCGGCTCATTCATCATCTTTCATTTCCAGAAGGGTCGTCGGTGAATGATGGCATCGCGCCGGAATTGTCGGCGGTGTACTACGTTTCATTTGAAAAAGCGCTGGACTTGGTACGGGCGGCAGGACGCGGTGCATTGATGTCAAAGGCGGATGTAGAATCGGCGTTTCGTTTATTGCCAGTGCATCCGGAGAGTCAGCACCTTCTGGGTTGCTGGTGGGGGGGAAAGTTTTATGTTGATCGTTGTTTGCCTATGGGCTGTTCAATTTCTTGTTCGTATTTTGAGGCGTTTAGCTCCTTTGTTGAGTGGGTGGTGCGGGACGTGTCCGGCTTGTCCTCCATTATCCACTATTTAGATGATTTTCTGTATGTTGGTCCGGCGGGTTCCATGGTGTGCGCTGGTTTGTTGCTCGCCTTGCAGAGAGTGGCGGATCGTTTTAGGATCCCTTTGGCGCAAGAAATACCTAGCAACCATCATGGTTACCTATCAACCATTGTGGTTACCTATCAACCATTGTGGTTACCTAGCAACCATTATGGTTACCTATCAACCATTGTGGTTACCTATCAACCATTGTGGTTACCTAGCAACCATTGTGGTTACCTAGAAAACATTGTGGTTACCTATCAACCATTGTGTTTACCTAGCAACCATTCTGGTTACCTAGCAACCATTGTGTTTACCTAGCAACCATTGTGGTTGCCTATCAACCATTGTGGTTACCTAGCAACCATTGTGGTTACCTATCAACCATTGTGTTTACCTAGCAACCATTGTGGTTAAATAGCAACCATTGTGTTTACCTATCAACCAATGTGGTTACCTATCAACCATTGTGGTTACCTAGCAACCATTGTGGTTACCTATCAACCATTGTGTTTACCTAGCAACCATTGTGGTTACCTATCAACCATTGTGGTTACCTAGCAACCATTGTGGTTACCTAGCAACCATTGTGGTTACCTAGCAACCATTGTGGTTACCTTTTAACCATTGTGGTTACCTAGCAACCATTGTGGTTACCTATCAACCATTGTGTTTACCTATCAACCATTGTGGTTACCTATCAACCATTGTGGTTAACTAGCAACCATTGTGGTTACCTAGCAACCATTGTGTTTACCTAGCAACCATTGTGGTTACCTAGCAACCATTGTGTTTACCTAGCAACCATTGTGGTTACCTAGCAACCATTGTGTTTACCTAGCAATCATTGTGGTTACCTAGCAACCATTGTGGTTACCTATCAACCATTGTGTTTATCTAGCAACTATTGTGGTTACCTAGCAACCATTGTGTTTACCTAGCAACCATTGTGGTTACCTAGCAACCATTGTGGTTACCTAGCAACCATTGTGTTTACCTATCAACCATTCTGGTTACCTATCAACCATTGTGTTTACCTAGCAACTATTGTGGTTACCTATCAACCATTGTGGTTACCTAGCAACTATTGTGGTTACCTAGCAACCATTGGGTTACCTATCAACCATTGTGGTTACCTATTAACCATTGTGTTTACCTAGCAACCATTGTGGTTACCTATCAACCATTGTGGTTACCTAGCAACCATTGTGGTTACCTATCAACCATTGTGTTTACCTATCAACCATTGTGGTTACCTAGCAACCATTTTGGTTACCTATCAACCATTATGGTTACCTAGCAACCATTGTAGTTACGTAGCAACCACTGTGGTTACCTAGCAACCATTGTGTTTACCTAGCAACCATTGTGGTTAAATAGCAACCATTGTGTTTACCTATCAACCAATGTGGTTACCTATCAACCATTGTGGTTACCTAGCAACCATTGTGGTTACCTATCAACCATTGTGTTTACCTAGCAACCATTGTGGTTACATATCAACCATTGTGGTTACCTAGCAACCATTGTGGTTACCTATCAACCATTGTGGTTACCTAGCAACCATTGTGGTTACCTTTTAACCATTGTGGTTACCTAGCAACCATTGTGGTTACCTATCAACCATTGTGTTTACCTATCAACCATTGTGGTTACCTATCAACCATTGTGGTTAACTAGCAACCATTGTGGTTACCTAGCAACCATTGTGTTTACCTAGCAACCATTGTGGTTACCTAGCAACCATTGTGTTTACCTAGCAACCATTGTGGTTACCTAGCAACCATTGTGTTTACCTAGCAATCATTGTGGTTACCTAGCAACCATTGTGGTTACCTATCAACCATTGTGTTTATCTAGCAACTATTGTGGTTACCTAGCAACCATTGTGTTTACCTAGCAACCATTGTGTTTACCTATCAACCATTGTGTTTACCTATCAACCATTGTGTTTACCTAGCAACTATTGTGGTTACCTATCAACCATTGTGGTTACCTAGCAACTATTGTGGTTACCTAGCAACCATTGGGTTACCTATCAACCATTGTGGTTACCTATTAACCATTGTGTTTACCTAGCAACCATTGTGGTTACCTATCAACCATTGTGGTTACCTAGCAACCATTGTGTTTACCTATCAACCATTGTGTTTACCTATCAACCATTGTGGTTACCTAGCAACCATTTTGGTTACCTATCAACCATTATGGTTACCTAGCAACCATTGTAGTTACGTAGCAACCACTGTGGTTACCTAGCAACCATTGTGGTTACCTATCAACCATTGTGGTTACCTAGCAACTATTGTGGTTACCTAGCAACCATTGGGTTACCTATCAACCATTGTGGTTACCTATTAACCATTGTGTTTACCTAGCAACCATTGTGGTTACCTATCAACCATTGTGGTTACCTAGCAACCATTGTGTTTACCTATCAACCATTGTGGTTACCTATCAACCATTGTGGTTACCTAGCAACCATTGTGGTTACCTAGCAACCATTGTGGTTACCTAGCAACCATTGTGTTTACCTAGCAACCATTGTGGTTACCTAGCAAAGATTATGGTTAACTAGCAACCATTGTGGTTACCTATCAACCATTGTAGTTACCTACGAACCATTGTGGTTACCTAGCAACCATTGTGGTTACCTATCAACCATTGTGTTTACCTAGCAACTATTGTGGTTACCTATCAACCTTTGTGGTTACCAAGCAACCATTGTGTTTACCTAGCAACCATTTTGGTTACCTATCGACGATTACGGTTAACTAGCAACCATTGTGGTTACCTATCAACCATTGTAGTTACCTACCAACCATTGTGGTTACCTAGCAACCATTGTGGTTATCTAGCAACCATTGTGGTTACCTAGCAACCATTGTGTTTACCTATCAACCATTGTGGTTACCTATCAACCATTGTGGTTAACTAGCAACCATTGTGGTTACCTAGCAACCATTGTGTTTACCTAGAAACTATTGTGGTTACCTATCAACCATTGTGGTTACCTAGCAACCATTGTGGTTACCTATAAAACATTGTGTTTACCTAGCAACCATTGTGGTTACCTAGCAACCATTGTGTTTACCTAGCAACCATTGTGGTTACCTAGCAACCATTGTGGTTACCTATCAACCATTGTGGTTACCTATCAACCATTGTGTTTATCTAGCAACTATTGTGGTTACCTAGCAACCATTGTGTTTACCTAGCACCCATTGTGGTTACCCAGCAACTATTGTGGTTACCTAGCAACCATTGTGATTACCTAGCAACCATTGTGTTTACCTATCAACCATTGTGGTTACCTAGCAACCATTGTGGTTACCTAGCAACCATTGGGTTACCTATCAACCATTGTGGCTACCTATCAACCATTGTGTTTACCTATAAACCATTGTGGTTACCTAGCAACCATTGTGTTTACCTAGCAACCATTGCGGTTACCTAGCAACCATTGTGGTTACCTAGCAACCATTGTGTTTACCTAGCAACCATTGTGGTTACCTAGCAACCATTGTGGTTACCTATCAACCATTGTGTTTACCCGGCAACCATTGTGGTTACCTATCAACCATTGTGGTTACCTATCAACC
The DNA here is from genome assembly GCF_048569485.1 of Anomaloglossus baeobatrachus. Classification (NCBI taxonomy): domain Eukaryota; kingdom Metazoa; phylum Chordata; class Amphibia; order Anura; family Aromobatidae; genus Anomaloglossus; species Anomaloglossus baeobatrachus. The sequence continues at coordinate 261,049,707 of NC_134357.1, forward strand.
ATTTTGTTTACCTAGCAACCATTGTGGTTACCTATCAACCATTGTGGTTACCTATCAACCATTGTGGTTACCTATCAACCATTGTGGTTACCTAGCAACCATTGTGGTTAGCTAGAAACCATTGTGGTTACCTATCAACCATTGTGTTTACCTAGCAACCATTCTGGTTACCTAGCAACCATTGTGTTTACCTAGCAACCATTTTGGTTACCTATCAACCATTATGGTTACCTAGCAACCATTGTAGTTACGTAGCAACCACTGTGGTTACCTAGCAACCATTGTGTTTACCTAGCAACCATTGTGGTTAAATAGCAACCATTGTGTTTACCTATCAACCAATGTGGTTACCTATCAACCATTGTGGTTACCTAGCAACCATTGTGGTTACCTATCAACCATTGTGTTTACCTAGCAACCATTGTGGTTACATATCAACCATTGTGGTTACCTAGCAACCATTGTGGTTACCTATCAACCATTGTGGTTACCTAGCAACCATTGTGGTTACCTTTTAACCATTGTGGTTACCTAGCAACCATTGTGGTTACCTATCAACCATTGTGTTTACCTATCAACCATTGTGGTTACCTATCAACCATTGTGGTTAACTAGCAACCATTGTGGTTACCTAGCAACCATTGTGTTTACCTAGCAACCATTGTGGTTACCTAGCAACCATTGTGTTTACCTAGCAACCATTGTGGTTACCTAGCAACCATTGTGTTTACCTAGCAATCATTGTGGTTACCTAGCAACCATTGTGGTTACCTATCAACCATTGTGTTTATCTAGCAACTATTGTGGTTACCTAGCAACCATTGTGTTTACCTAGCAACCATTGTGTTTACCTATCAACCATTGTGTTTACCTATCAACCATTGTGTTTACCTAGCAACTATTGTGGTTACCTATCAACCATTGTGGTTACCTAGCAACTATTGTGGTTACCTAGCAACCATTGGGTTACCTATCAACCATTGTGGTTACCTATTAACCATTGTGTTTACCTAGCAACCATTGTGGTTACCTATCAACCATTGTGGTTACCTAGCAACCATTGTGTTTACCTATCAACCATTGTGTTTACCTATCAACCATTGTGGTTACCTAGCAACCATTTTGGTTACCTATCAACCATTATGGTTACCTAGCAACCATTGTAGTTACGTAGCAACCACTGTGGTTACCTAGCAACCATTGTGGTTACCTATCAACCATTGTGGTTACCTAGCAACTATTGTGGTTACCTAGCAACCATTGGGTTACCTATCAACCATTGTGGTTACCTATTAACCATTGTGTTTACCTAGCAACCATTGTGGTTACCTATCAACCATTGTGGTTACCTAGCAACCATTGTGTTTACCTATCAACCATTGTGGTTACCTATCAACCATTGTGGTTACCTAGCAACCATTGTGGTTACCTAGCAACCATTGTGGTTACCTAGCAACCATTGTGTTTACCTAGCAACCATTGTGGTTACCTAGCAAAGATTATGGTTAACTAGCAACCATTGTGGTTACCTATCAACCATTGTAGTTACCTACGAACCATTGTGGTTACCTAGCAACCATTGTGGTTACCTATCAACCATTGTGTTTACCTAGCAACTATTGTGGTTACCTATCAACCTTTGTGGTTACCAAGCAACCATTGTGTTTACCTAGCAACCATTTTGGTTACCTATCGACGATTACGGTTAACTAGCAACCATTGTGGTTACCTATCAACCATTGTAGTTACCTACCAACCATTGTGGTTACCTAGCAACCATTGTGGTTATCTAGCAACCATTGTGGTTACCTAGCAACCATTGTGTTTACCTATCAACCATTGTGGTTACCTATCAACCATTGTGGTTAACTAGCAACCATTGTGGTTACCTAGCAACCATTGTGTTTACCTAGAAACTATTGTGGTTACCTATCAACCATTGTGGTTACCTAGCAACCATTGTGGTTACCTATAAAACATTGTGTTTACCTAGCAACCATTGTGGTTACCTAGCAACCATTGTGTTTACCTAGCAACCATTGTGGTTACCTAGCAACCATTGTGGTTACCTATCAACCATTGTGGTTACCTATCAACCATTGTGTTTATCTAGCAACTATTGTGGTTACCTAGCAACCATTGTGTTTACCTAGCACCCATTGTGGTTACCCAGCAACTATTGTGGTTACCTAGCAACCATTGTGATTACCTAGCAACCATTGTGTTTACCTATCAACCATTGTGGTTACCTAGCAACCATTGTGGTTACCTAGCAACCATTGGGTTACCTATCAACCATTGTGGCTACCTATCAACCATTGTGTTTACCTATAAACCATTGTGGTTACCTAGCAACCATTGTGTTTACCTAGCAACCATTGCGGTTACCTAGCAACCATTGTGGTTACCTAGCAACCATTGTGTTTACCTAGCAACCATTGTGGTTACCTAGCAACCATTGTGGTTACCTATCAACCATTGTGTTTACCCGGCAACCATTGTGGTTACCTATCAACCATTGTGGTTACCTATCAACCATTTTGTTTACCTAGCAACCATTGTGGTTACCTATCAACCATTGTGGTTACCTATCAACCATTGTGGTTACCTATCAACCATTGTGGTTACCTAGCAACCATTGTGGTTAGCTAGAAACCATTGTGGTTACCTATCAACCATTGTGTTTACCTAGCAACCATTCTGGTTACCTAGCAACCATTGTGTTTACCTAGCAACCATTGTGGTTGCCTATCAACCATTGTGGTTGCCTATCAACCATTGTGGTTACCTATCAACCATTGTGTTTACCTAGCAACCATTCTGGTTACCTAGCAACCATTGTGTTTACCTAGCAACCATTGTGGTTGCCTATCAACCATTGTGGTTACCTATCAACCATTGTGGTTACCTATCAACCATTGTGTTTACCTAGCAACCATTGTGTTTACCTAGCAACCATTGTGGTAACCTAGCAACCATTGTGTTTACCTATCAACCATTGTGGTTACCTATCAACCATTGTGGTTACCTAGCAACCATTGTGGTTACCTATCAACCATTGTGGTTACCTATCAACCATTGTGTTTACCTAGCAACTATTGTGGTTACTTAGCAACCATTGTGGTTACCTAGCAACCATTGTGGTTACCTATCAACCATTGTGGTTACCCAGCAACCATTGTGGTTACCTAGCAACCATTGTGGTTACCTATCAACCATTGTGTTTACCTATCAACCATTGTGGTTACCTATCAACCATTGTGGTTAACTATTAACCATTGTGGTTACCTGGCAACCATTGTGTTTAGCTAGCAACCATTGTGTTTACCTAGCAACCATTGTGGTTACCTAGCAACCATTGTGTTTACCTAGCAACCATTGTGGTTACCTAGCAACCATTGTGGTTACCTATCAACCATTAAGTTTATCTAGCAACTATTGTGGTTACCTAGCAACCATTGTGTTTACCTAGCAACCAGTGTGGTTACCTAGCAACCATTGTGTTTACCTATCAACCATTCTGGTTACCTATCAACTATTGTGTTTACCTAGCAACCATTATGGTTACCTAGCAACCATTGGGTTACCTATCAACCATTGTGGTTACCTATCAACCATTGTGGTTAACTAGCAACCATTGTGGTTACCTAGCAACCATTGTGTTTACCTAGCAACCTTTGTGGTTACCTTGCAACCATTGTGTTTACCTATCAACCATTCTGGTTACCTATCAACTATTGTGTTTACCTAGCAACCATTGTAGTTACCAATCAACCATTGTGGTTATCTAGCAACTATTGTGGTTACCTATCAACCATTGTGGTTACCTATCAACCATTGTGGTTAACTAGCAACCAATTTGGTTACCTAGCAACCATTGTGTTTACCTAGCAACCATTGTGGTTACCTATCAACCATTGTGGTTACCTAGCAACCATTGTGGTTACCTAGCAACAATTGTGTTTACCTAGCAACCACTGTGGTTACCTAGCAACCATTGTGTTTACCTATCAACCATTGTGTTTATCTAGCAACTATTGTGGTTACCTAGCAACCATTGTGTTTACCTAGCAACCATTGTGGATACCTATCAACCATTGTGTTTATCTAACAACTATTGTGGTTACCTAGCAACCATTGTGTTTATCTAGCACCCATTGTGGTTACCCAGCAACTATTGTGGTTACCTAGCAACCATTGTGGTTACCTAGCAACCATTGTGTTTACCTATCAACCATTGTGGTTACCTAGCAACCATTGTGGTTACCTAGCAACCATTGGGTTACCTATCAAACATTGTGGCTACCTATCAACCATTGTGTTTACCTATAAACCATTGTGGTTACCTAGCAACCATTGTGTTTACCTAGCAATCATTGCGGTTACCTAGCAACCATTGTGTTTACCTAGCAACCATTGTGTTTACCTAGCAACCATTGTGGTTACCTAGCAACCATTGTGGTTACCTATCAACCATTGTGTTTACCTAGCAACCATTGTGGTTACCTATCAACCATTGTGGTTACCTATCAACCATTGTGGTTACCTAGCAACAATTGTGGTTACCTATCAACCATTGTGGTTACCTAGCAACCATTGTGTTTACCTATCAACCATTGTGGTTACCTATCAACCATTGTGTTTACCTAGCAACCATTAAGGTTACCTAGCAACCATTGTGTTTACCTAGTAACCATTGTGGTTACCTAGCAACCATTGTGGTTACCTAGCAACGATTGTGGTTACCTAGCAATCATTGTGGTTACCTAGAAACCATTGTGTTTACCTAGCAACCATTGTGTTTACCTATCAACCATTGTGGTTACCTATCAACCATTGTGGTTACCTAGCAACCATTGTGGTTACCTATCAATTATTGTGTTTACCTAGCAACCATTGTGGTTACCTATCAACCATTGTGATTACCTATCAACCATTGTGGTTACCTAGCAACCATTCTGGTTACCTATCAACCATTGTGTTTACCTAGCAACCATTGTGGTTGCCTATCAACCATTGTGGTTACCTATCAACCATTGTGGTTACCTATCAACCATTGTGTTTACCTATCAACCATTGTGTTTACCTAGCAACCATTGTGTTTACCTAGCAACCATTGTGGTAACCTAGCAACCATTGTGTTTACCTATCAACCATTGTGGTTACCTATCAACCATTGTGGTTACCTAGCAACCATTGTGGTTACCTATCAACCATTGTGGTTACCTATCAACCATTGTGGTTACCTATCAACCATTGTGTTTACCTAGCAACCATTGTGGTTACCTATCAACCATTGTGGTTACCTAGCAACCATTGTGGTTAACTATCAACCATTGTGGTTACCTATCAACCATTGTGTTTATCTAGCAACTATTGTGGTTACCTAGCAACCATTGTGTTTACCTAGCACCCATTGTGGTTACCCAGCAACTATTGTGGTTACCTAGCAACCATTGTGGTTACCTAGCAACCATTGTGTTTACCTATCAACCATTGTGGTTACCTAGCAACCATTGTGGTTACCTAGCAACCATTGGGTTACCTATCAACCATTGTGGCTACCTATCAACCATTGTGTTTACCTATAAACCATTGTGGTTACCTAGCAACCATTGTGTTTACCTAGCAACCATTGCGGTTACCTAGCAACCATTGTGGTTACCTAGCAACCATTGTGTTTACCTAGCAACCATTGTGGTTACCTATCAACCATTGTGGTTACCTATCAACCATTGTGTTTACCTAGCAACCATTGTGGTTACCTATCAACCATTGTGGTTACCTATCAACCATTGTGTTTACCTAGCAACCATTGTGGTTACCTATCAACCATTGTGGTTACCTATCAACCATTGTGTTTACCTATCAACCATTGTGGTTACCTAGCAACCATTGTGTTTACCTAGCAACCATTGTGGTTACCTAGCAACCATTGTGGTTACCTAGTAACCATTGTGGTTACCTAGCAACCATTGTGGTTACCTAGCAACGATTGTGGTTACCTAGCAACCATTGTGGTTAAATAGCAACCATTGTGTTTACCTAGCAACCATTGTGTTTACCTATCAACCATTGTGGTTACCTATCAACCATTGTGGTTACCTAGCAACCATTGTGGTTACCTATCAACCATTGTGGTTACCTAGCAACCATTATGGTTACCTATCAACCATTGTGGTTACCTAGCAACCATTGTGGTTACCTAGAAACCATTGTGGTTACCTATCAACCATTGTGTTTACCTAGCAACCAGTCTGGTTACCTAGCAACCATTTTGTTTACCTAGCAACCTTTGTGGTTACCTTGCAACCATTGTGTTTACCTATCAACCATTCTGGTTACCTATCAACTATTGTGTTTACCTAGCAACCATTGTGGTTACCAATCAACCATTGTGGTTATCTAGCAACTATTGTGGTTACCTATCAACCATTGTGGTTACCTATCAACCATTGTGGTTAACTAGCAACCAATTTGGTTACCTAGCAACCATTGTGTTTACCTAGCAACCATTGTGGTTACCTATCAACCATTGTGGTTACCTAGCAACCATTGTGGTTACCTAGCAACCATTGTGTTTACCTAGCAACCACCGTGGTTACCTAGCAACCATTGTGGTTACCTGTCAACCATTGTGTTTATCTAGCAACTATTGTGGTTAGCTAGCAACCATTGTGTTTACCTAGCAACCATTGTGGTTGCCTATCAAAAATGGTGGTTACCTATCAACCATTGTGGTTACCTATCAACCATTGTGTTTACCTATCAACCATTGTGTTTACCTAGCAACCATTGTGTTTACCTAGCAACCATTGTGGTAACCTAGCAACCATTGTGTTTACCTATCAACCATTGTGGTTACCTCTCAACCATTGTGGTTACCTAGCAACCATTGTGGTTACCTATCAACCATTGTGTTTACCTAACAACTATTGTGGTTACCTATCAACCATTGTGGTTACCTATCAACCATTGTGGTTACCCAGCAACCATTGTGGTTACCTAGCAACCATTGTGGTTACCTATCAACCATTGTGTTTACCTATCAACCATTGTGGTTAACTAGCAACCATTGTGGTTACCTGGCAACCATTGTGTTTACCTAGCAACCATTGTGGTTACCTATCAACCATTGTGGTTACCTAGCAACCATTGTGTTTACCTATCAACCATTGTGGCTACCTAGCAACCATTGTGTTTACCTAGCAACCATTAAGGTTACCTAGCAACCATTGTGTTTACCTAGTAACCATTGTGGTTACCTAGCAATCATTGTGGTTACCTAGAAACCATTGTGGTTACCTAGCAACCATTGTGGTTAAATAGCAACCATTGTGTTTACCTAGCAACCATTGTGTTTACCTAGCAACCATTGTGTTTACCTATCAACCATTGTGGTTACCTATCAACCATTGTGTTTACCTAGCAACCATTGTGGTTACCTATCAACCATTGTGGTTACCTATCAACCATTGTGTTTACCTAGCAACCATTGTGGTTACCTATCAACCATTGTGGTTACCTATCAACCATTGTGTTTACCTATCAACCATTGTGGTTACCTAGCAACCATTGTGTTTACCTAGCAACCATTGTGGTTACCTAGCAACCATTGTGGTTACCTAGTAACCATTGTGGTTACCTAGCAACCATTGTGGTTACCTAGCAACGATTGTGGTTACCTAGCAACCATTGTGGTTAAATAGCAACCATTGTGTTTACCTAGCAACCATTGTGTTTACCTATCAACCATTGTGGTTACCTATCAACCATTGTGGTTACCTAGCAACCATTGTGGTTACCTATCAACCATTGTGGTTACCTAGCAACCATTATGGTTACCTATCAACCATTGTGGTTACCTAGCAACCATTGTGGTTACCTAGAAACCATTGTGGTTACCTATCAACCATTGTGTTTACCTAGCAACCAGTCTGGTTACCTAGCAACCATTTTGTTTACCTAGCAACCTTTGTGGTTACCTTGCAACCATTGTGTTTACCTATCAACCATTCTGGTTACCTATCAACTATTGTGTTTACCTAGCAACCATTGTGGTTACCAATCAACCATTGTGGTAATCTAGCAACTATTGTGGTTACCTATCAACCATTATGGTTACCTATCAACCATTGTGGTTAACTAGCAACCATTGTGTTTACCTAGCAACCATTGTGTTTACCTAGCAACCATTGTGGTTACCTAGCAACCATTGTGGTTACCTATCAATTATTGTGTTTACCTGGCAACCATTGTGGTTACCTGTCAACCATTGTGGTTACCTATCAAACATTTTGTTTACCTAGCAACCATTGTGATTACCTATCAACCATTGTGGTTACCTAGCAACCATTATGTTAACCTATCAACCATTGTGTTTACCTATCAACCATTGTGGCTACCTAGCAACCATTGTGTCTACCTAGCAACCATTAAGGTTACCTAGCAACCATTGTGTTTACCTAGTAACCATTGTGGTTACCTAGCAACCATTGTGGTTACCTAGCAACGATTGTGGTTACCTAGCAATCATTGTGGTTACCTAGAAACCATTGTGGTTACCTAGCAACCATTGTGGTTAAATAGCAACCATTGTGTTTACCTAGCAACCATTGTGTTTACCTATCAACCATTGTGTTTACCTATCAACCATTGTGGTTACCTAGCAACCATTGTGTTTACCTAGCAACCATTGTGGTTACCTAGCAACCATTGTGTTTACCTAGCAACCATTCTGGTTACCTAGCAACCATTGTGTTTACCTAGCAACCATTGTGGTTGCCTATCAACCATTATGGTTACCTATCAACCATTGTGGTTACCTATCAACCATTGTGGTTACCTATCAACCATTGTGGTTACCTATCAACCATTGTGTTTACCTAGCAACCATTCTGGTTACCTAGCAACCATTCTGGTTACCTAGCAACCATTGTGTTTACCTAGCAACCATTGTGGTTGCCTATAAACCATTGTGGTTACCTATCAACCATTGTGTTTACCTAGCAACCATTCTGGTTACCTAGCAACCATTGTGTTTACCTAGCAACCATTGTGGTTGCCTATAAACCATTGTGGTTACCTATCAACCAATGTGGTTACCTATCAACCATTGTGTTTACCTATCATCCATTGTGTTTACCTAGCAAGCATTGTGTTTACCTAGCAACCATTGTGGTAACCTAGCAACCATTGTGTTTACCTATCAACCATTGTGGTTACCTATCAACCATTGTGGTTACCTAGCAACCATTGTGGTTACCTATCAACCATTGTGGTTACCTATCAACCATTGTGGTTACCTATCAACCATTGTGTTTACCTAGCAACCATTGTGGTTACCTATCAACCATTGTGGTTACCTAGCAACCATTGTGGTTACCTATCAACCATTGTGGTTACCTATCAACCATTGTGTTTATCTAGCAACTATTGTGGTTACCTAGCAACCATTGTGTTTACCTAGCACCCATTGTGGTTACCCAGCAACTATTGTGGTTACCTAGCAACCATTGTGGTTACCTAGAAACCATTGTGGTTACCTATCAACCATTGTGTTTACCTAGCAACCAGTCTGGTTACCTAGCAACCATTTTGTTTACCTAGCAACCTTTGTGGTTACCTTGCAACCATTGTGTTTACCTATCAACCATTCTGGTTACCTATCAACTATTGTGTTTACCTAGCAACCATTGTGGTTACCAATCAACCATTGTGGTTATCTAGCAACTATTGTGGTTACCTATCAACCATTGTGGTTACCTATCAACCATTGTGGTTAACTAGCAACCATTGTGTTTACCTAGCAACCATTGTGTTTACCTAGCAACCATTGTGGTTACCTAGCAACCATTGTGGTTACCTATCAATTATTGTGGTTAACTAGCAACCATTGTGTTTACCTAGCAACCATTGTGTTTACCTAGCAACCATTGTGGTTACCTAGCAACCATTGTGGTTACCTATCAATTATTGTGTTTACCTAGCAACCATTGTGGTTACCTGTCAACCATTGTGTTTACCTAGCAACCATTGTGGTTACCTATCAACCATTGTGGTTACCTATCAACCATTGTGTTTACCTAGCAACCATTGTGGTTACCTATCAACCATTGTGGTTACCTATCAACCATTGTGTTTACCTATCAACCATTGTGGTTACCTAGCAACCATTGTGTTTACCTAGCAACCATTGTGGTTACCTAGCAACCATTGTGTTTACCTAGCAACCATTCTGGTTACCTAGCAACCATTGTGTTTACCTAGCAACCATTGTGGTTGCCTATCAACCATTGTTGTTACCTATCAACCATTGTGGTTACCTATCAACCATTGTGTTTACCTAGCAACCATTCTGGTTACCTAGCAACCATTGTGTTTACCTAGCAACCATTGTGGTTGCCTATAAACCATTGTGGTTACCTATCAACCAATGTGGTTACCTATCAACCATTGTGTTTACCTATCATCCATTGTGTTTACCTAGCAACCATTGTGTTTACCTAGCAACCATTGTGTTTACCTATCAACCATTGTGGCTACCTAGCAACCATTGTGTTTACCTAGCAACCATTAAGGTTACCTAGCAACCATTGTGTTTACCTAGTAACCATTGTGGTTACCTAGCAACCATTGTGGTTACCTAGCAACGATTGTGGTTACCTAGCAATCATTGTGGTTACCTAGAAACCATTGTGGTTACCTAGCAACCATTGTGGTTAAATAGCAACCATTGTGTTTACCTAGCAACCATTGTGTTTACCTATCAACCATTGTGGTTACCTATCAACCATTGTGGTTACCTAGCAACCATTGTGGTTACCTATCAATTATTGTGTTTACCTAGCAACCATTGTGGTTACCTATCAACCATTGTGGTTACCTATCAACCATTGTGGTTACCTAGCAACCATTATGGTTACCTATCAACCATTGTGGTTACCTATCAACCATTGTGGTTACCTAGAAACCATTGTGGTTACCTATCAACCATTGTGTTTACCTAGCAACCATTCTGGTTACCTAGCAACCATTGTGTTTACCTAGCAACCATTGTGGTTACCTAGCAACCATTGTGGTTACCTAGAAACCATTGTGGTTACCTATCAACCATTGTGTTTACCTAGCAACCAGTCTGGTTACCTAGCAACCATTTTGTTTACCTAGCAACCTTTGTGGTTACCTTGCAACCATTGTGTTTACCTATCAACCATTCTGGTTACCTATCAACTATTGTGTTTACCTAGCAACCATTGTGGTTACCAATCAACCATTGTGGTTATCTAGCAACTATTGTGGTTACCTATCAACCATTGTGGTTACCTATCAACCATTGTGGTTAACTAGCAACCATTGTGTTTACCTAGCAACCATTGTGTTTACCTAGCAACCATTGTGGTTACCTAGCAACCATTGTGGTTACCTATCAATTATTGTGTTTACCTAGCAACCATTGTGGTTACCTGTCAACCATTGTGTTTACCTAGCAACCATTGTGGTTACCTATCAACCATTGTGGTTACCTATCAACCATTGTGTTTACCTAGCAACCATTGTGGTTACCTATCAACCATTGTGGTTACCTATCAACCATTGTGTTTACCTATCAACCATTGTGGTTACCTAGCAACCATTGTGTTTACCTAGCAACCATTGTGGTTACCTAGCAACCATTGTGGTTACCTATCAACCATTGTGGTTACCTATCAACCATTGTGTTTACCTAGCAACCATTCTGGTTACCTAGCAACCATTGTGTTTACCTAGCAACCATTGTGGTTGCCTATCAACCATTGTGGTTACCTATCAACCATTGTGGTTACCTATCAACCATTGTGTTTACCTAGCAACCATTCTGGTTACCTAGCAACCATTGTGTTTACCTAGCAACCATTGTGGTTGCCTATAAACCATTGTGGTTACCTATCAACCAATGTGGTTACCTATCAACCATTGTGTTTACCTATCATCCATTGTGTTTACCTAGCAACCATTGTGTTTACCTAGCAACCATTGTGGTAACCTAGCAACCATTGTGTTTACCTATCAACTATTGTGGTTACCTAGCAACCATTGTGGTTACCTATCAACCATTGTGGTTACCTATCAACCATTGTGGTTACCTATCAACCATTGTGTTTACCTAGCAACCATTGTGGTTACCTATCAACCATTGTGGTTACCTAGCAACCATTGTGGTTACCTATCAACCATTGTGGCTACCTAGCAACCATTGTGTTTACCTAGCAACCATTAAGGTTACCTAGCAACCATTGTGTTTACCTAGTAACCATTGTGGTTACCTAGCAACCATTGTGGTTACCTAGCAACGATTGTGGTTACCTAGCAATCATTGAGGTTACCTAGAAACCATTGTGGTTACCTAGCAACCATTGTGGTTAAATAGCAACCATTGTGTTTACCTAGCAACCATTGTGTTTACCTATCAACCATTGTGGTTACCTATCAACCATTGTGGTTACCTAGCAACCATTGTGGTTACCTATCAATTATTGTGTTTACCTAGCAACCATTGTGGTTACCTATCAACCATTGTGGTTACCTATCAACCATTGTGGTTACCTAGCAACCATTATGGTTACCTATCAACCATTGTGGTTACCTATCAACCATTGTGGTTACCTAGAAACCATTGTGGTTACCTATCAACCATTGTGTTTACCTAGCAACCATTCTGGTTACCTAGCAACCATTGTGTTTACCTAGCAACCATTGTGGTTACCTAGCAACCATTGTGGTTACCTAGAAACCATTGTGGTTACCTATCAACCATTGTGTTTACCTAGCAACCAGTCTGGTTACCTAGCAACCATTTTGTTTACCTAGCAACCTTTGTGGTTACCTTGCAACCATTGTGTTTACCTATCAACCATTCTGGTTACCTATCAACTATTGTGTTTACCTAGCAACCATTATGGTTACCAATCAACCATTGTGGTTATCTAGCAACTATTGTGGTTACCTATCAACCATTGTGGTTACCTATCAACCATTGTGGTTAACTAGCAACCATTGTGTTTACCTAGCAACCATTGTGTTTACCTAGCAACCATTGTGGTTACCTAGCAACCATTGTGGTTACCTATCAATTATTGTGTTTACCTAGCAACCATTGTGGTTACCTGTCAACCATTGTGTTTACCTAGCAACCATTGTGGTTACCTATCAACCATTGTGGTTACCTATCAACCATTGTGTTTACCTAGCAACCATTGTGGTTACCTATCAACCATTGTGGTTACCTATCAACCATTGTGTTTACCTATCAACCATTGTGGTTACCTAGCAACCATTGTGTTTACCTAGCAACCATTGTGGTTACCTAGCAACCATTGTGGTTACCTAGTAACCATTGTGGTTACCTAGCAACCATTGTGGTTACCTAGCAACGATTGTGGTTACCTAGCAACCATTGTGGTTAAATAGCAACCATTGTGTTTACCTAGCAACCATTGTGTTTACCTATCAACCATTGTGGTTACCTATCAACCATTGTGGTTACCTAGCAACCATTGTGGTTACCTATCAACCATTGTGGTTACCTAGCAACCATTATGGTTACCTATCAACCATTGTGGTTACCTAGCAACCATTGTGGTTACCTAGAAACCATTGTGGTTACCTATCAACCATTGTGTTTACCTAGCAACCAGTCTGGTTACCTAGCAACCATTTTGTTTACCTAGCAACCTTTGTGGTTACCTTGCAACCACTGTGTTTACCTATCAACCATTCTGGTTACCTATCAACTATTGTGTTTACCTAGCAACCATTGTGGTTACCAATCAACCATTGTGGTTATCTAGCAACTATTGTGGTTACCTATCAACCATTGTGGTTACCTATCAACCATTGTGGTTAACTAGCAACCATTGTGTTTACCTAGCAACCATTGTGTTTACCAAGCAACCATTGTGGTTACCTAGCAACCATTGTGGTTACCTATTAATTATTGTGTTTACCTAGCAACCATTGTGGTTACCTGTCAACCATTGTGGTTACCTATCAAACATTTTGTTTACCTAGCAACCATTGTGATTACCTATCAACCATTGTGGTTACCTAGCAACCATTATGTTAACCTATCAACCATTGTGTTTACCTATCAACCATTGTGGCTACCTAGCAACCATTGTGTTTACCTAGCAACCATTAAGGTTACCTAGCAACCATTGTGTTTACCTAGTAACCCTTGTGGTTACCTAGCAACCATTGTGGTTACCTAGCAACGATTGTGGTTACCTAGCAATCATTGTGGTTACCTAGAAACCATTGTGGTTACCTAGCAACCATTGTGGTTAAATAGCAACCATTGTGTTTACCTAGCAACCATTGTGGTTAACTAGCAACCATTGTGTTTACCTAGCAACCATTGTGTTTACCTAGCAACCATTGTGGTTACCTAGCAACCATTGTGGTTACCTATCAATTATTGTGTTTACCTAGCAACCATTGTGGTTACCTGTCAACCATTGTGGTTACCTATCAAACATTTTGTTTACCTAGCAACCATTGTGATTACCTATCAACCATTGTGGTTACCTAGCAACCATTATGTTAACCTATCAACCATTGTGTTTACCTATCATCCATTGTGGCTACCTAGCAACCATTGTGTTTACCTAGCAACCATTAAGGTTACCTAGCAACCATTGTGTTTACCTAGTAACCATTGTGGTTACCTATCAACCATTGTGGTTACCTATCAACCATTGTGGTTACCTAGCAACCATTGTGGTTACCTATCAACCATTGTGGTTACCTAGCAACCATTATGGTTACCTATCAACCATTGTGGTTACCTAGCAACCATTGTGGTTACCTATCAACCATTGTGGCTACCTAGCAACCATTGTGTTTACCTAGCAACCATTAAGGTTACCTAGCAACCATTGTGTTTACCTAGTAACCATTGTGGTTACCTAGCAACCATTGTGGTTACCTGGCAACGATTGTGGTTACCTAGCAATCATTGTGGTTACCTAGAAACCATTGTGGTTACCTAGCAACCATTGTGGTTAAATAGCAACCATTGTGTTTACCTAGCAACCATTGTGGTTAACTAGCAACCATTGTGTTTACCTAGCAACCATTGTGTTTACCTAGCAACCATTGTGGTTACCTTACAACCATTGTGGTTACCTATCAATTATTGTGTTTACCTAGCAACCATTGTGGTTACCTGTCAACCATTGTGGTTACCTATCAAACATTTTGTTTACCTAGCAACCATTGTGATTATTTATCAACCATTGTGGTTACCTAGCAACCATTATGTTAACCTATCAACCATTGTGTTTACCTATCAACCATTGTGGCTACCTAGCAACCATTGTGTTTACCTAGCAACCATTAAGGTTACCTAGCAACCATTGTGTTTACCTAGTAACCATTGTGGTTACCTATCAACCATTGTGGTTACCTATCAACCATTGTGGTTACCTATCAACCATTGTGTTTACCTAGCAACCATTGTGGTTACCTATCAACCATTGTGGTTACCTATCAACCATTGTGTTTACCTAGCAACCATTGTGGTTACCTATCAACCATTGTGTTTACCTATCAACCATTGTGGTTACCTAGCAACCATTGTGTTTACCTAGCAACCATTGTGGTTACCTAGCAACCATTGTGGTTACCTAGTAACCATTGTGGTTACCTAGCAACCATTGTGGTTACCTAGCAACGATTGTGGTTACCTATCAACCATTGTGGTTAAATAGCAACCATTGTGTTTACCTAGCAACCATTGTGTTTACCTATCAACCATTGTGGTTACCTATCAACCATTGTGGTTACCTAGCAACCATTGTGGTTACCTATCAACCATTGTGGTTACCTAGCAACCATTATGGTTACCTATCAACCATTGTGGTTACCTAGCAACCATTGTGGTTACCTAGAAACCATTGTGGTTACCTATCAACCATTGTGTTTACCTAGCAACCAGTCTGGTTACCTAGCAACCATTTTATTTACCTAGCAACCTTTGTGGTTACCTTGCAACCATTGTGTTTACCTATCAACCATTCTGGTTACCTATCAACTATTGTGTTTACCTTGCAACCATTGTGGTTACCAATCAACCATTGTGGTTATCTAGCAACTATTGTGGTTACCTATCAACCATTGTGGTTACCTATCAACCATTGTGGTTAACTAGCAACCATTGTGTTTACCTAGCAACCATTGTGTTTACCTAGCAACCATTGTGGTTACCTAGCAACCATTGTGGTTACCTATCAATTATTGTGTTTACCTAGCAACCATTGTGGTTACCTGTCAACCATTGTGGTTACCTATCAACCATTGTGGTTACCTATCAACCATTGTGGTTACCTAGCAACCATTATGGTTACCTATCAACCATTGTGGTTACCTATCAACCATTGTGGCTACCTAGCAACCATTGTGTTTACCTAGCAACCATTAAGGTTACCTAGCAACCATTGTGTTTACCTAGTAACCATTGTGGTTACCTAGCAACCATTGTGGTTACCTAGCAACGATTGTGGTTACCTAGCAATCATTGTGGTTACCTAGAAACCATTGTGGTTACCTAGCAACCATTGTGGTTAAATAGCAACCATTGTGTTTACCTAGCAACCATTGTGGTTAACTAGCAACCATTGTGTTTACCTAGCAACCATTGTGTTTACCTAGCAACCATTGTGGTTACCTAGCAACCATTGTGGTTACCTATCAATTATTGTGTTTACCTAGCAACCATTGTGGTTACCTGTCAACCATTGTGGTTACCTATCAACCATTGTGGTTACCTATCAACCATTGTGTTTACCTAGCAACCATTGTGGTTACCTATCAACCATTGTGGTTACCTATCAACCATTGTGTTTACCTAGCAACCATTGTGGTTACCTATCAACCATTGTGGTTACCTATCAACCATTGTGTTTACCTATCAACCATTGTGGTTACCTAGCAACCATTGTGTTTACCTAGCAACCATTGTGGTTACCTAGCAACCATTGTGGTTACCTAGTAACCATTGTGGTTACCTAGCAACGATTGTGGTTACCTAGCAACCATTGTGGTTAAATAGCAACCATTGTGTTTACCTAGCAACCATTGTGTTTACCTATCAACCATTGTGGTTACCTATCAACCATTGTGGTTACCTAGCAACCATTGTGGTTACCTATCAACCATTGTGGTTACCTAGCAACCATTATGGTTACCTATCAACCATTGTGGTTACCTAGCAACCATTGTGGTTACCTAGAAACCATTGTGGTTACCTATCAACCATTGTGTTTACCTAGCAACCAGTCTGGTTACCTAGCAACCATTTTGTTTACCTAGCAACCTTTGTGGTTACCTTGCAACCATTGTGTTTACCTATCAACCATTCTGGTTACCTATCAACTATTGTGTTTACCTAGCAACCATTGTGGTTACCAATCAACCATTGTGGTTATCTAGCAACTATTGTGGTTACCTATCAACCATTGTGGTTACCTATCAACCATTGTGGTTAACTAGCAACATTTGTGTTTACCTAGCAACCATTGTGTTTACCTAGCAACATTTGTGTTTACCTAGCAACCATTGTGGTTACCTATCAACCATTGTGGTTACCTAGCAACCATTATGTTAACCTATCAACCATTGTGTTTACCTATCAACCATTGTGGCTACCTAGCAACCATTGTGTTTACCTAGCAACCATTAAGGTTACCTAGCAACCATTGTGTTTACCTAGTAACCATTGTGGTTACCTAGCAACCATTGTGGTTACCTAGCAACGATTGTGGTTACCTATCAATCATTGTGGTTACCTAGAAACCATTGTGGTTACCTAGCAACCATTGTGGTTAAATAGCAACCATTGTGTTTACCTAGCAACCATTGTGTTTACCTATCAACCATTGTGGTTACCTATCAACCATTGTGGTTACCTAGCAACCATTGTGGTTACCTATCAATTATTGTGTTTACCTAGCAACCATTGTGGTTACCTATCAACCATTGTGGTTACCTATCAACCATTGTGGTTACCTAGCAACCATTATGGTTACCTATCAACCATTGTGGTTACCTATCAACCATTGTGGTTACCTATAAACCATTGTGGTTACCTATCAACCATTGTGTTTACCTAGCAACCATTCTGGTTACCTAGCAACCATTGTGTTTACCTAGCAACCATTGTGGTTGCCTATCAACCATTGTGGTTACCTATCAACCATTGTGGTTACCTAGCAACCATTGTGTTTACCTAGCAACCATTCTGGTTACCTAGCAACCATTGTGTTTACCTAGCAACCATTGTGGTTGCCTATAAACCATTGTGGTTACCTATGAACCAATGTGGTTACCTATCAACCATTGTGTTTACCTATAATCCATTGTGTTTACCTAGCAACCATTGTGTTTACCTAGCAACCATTGTGGTAACCTAGCAACCATTGTGTTTACCTATCAACCATTGTGGTTACCTATCAACCATTGTGGTTACCTAGCAACCATTGTGGTTACCTATCAACCATTGTGGTTACCTATCAACCATTGTGGTTACCTATCAACCATTGTGTTTACCTAGCAACCATTGTGGTTACCTATCAACCATTGTGGTTACCTAGCAACCATTGTGGTTACCTATCAACCATTGTGGTTACCTATCAACCATTGTGTTTATCTAGCAACTATTGTGGTTACCTAGCAACCATTGTGTTTACCTAGCACCCATTGTGGTTACCCAGCAACTATTGTGGTTACCTAGCAACCATTGTGGTTACCTAGCAACCATTGTGTTTACCTATCAACCATTTTGGTTACCTAGCAACCATTGTGGTTACCTAGCAACCATTGGGTTACCTATCAACCATTGTGGCTACCTATCAACCATTGTGGTTACCTAGCAACCATTGTGGTTACCTATCAACTATTGTGGTTACCTATCAACCATTGTGTTTATCTAGCAACTATTGTGGTTACCTAGCAACCATTGTGTTTACCTAGCACCCATTGTGGTTACCCAGCAACTATTGTGGTTACCTAGCAACCATTGTGGTTACCTAGCAACCATTGTGTTTACCTATCAACCATTGTGTTTACCTATCAACCATTGTGGTTACCTATCAACCATTGTGGTTACCTAGCAACCATTGTGGTTACCTATCAATTATTGTGTTTACCTAGCAACCATTGTGGTTACCTATCAACCATTGTGTTTACCTAGCAACCATTCTGGTTACCTAGCAACCATTGTGTTTACCTAGCAACCATTGTGGTTGCCTATAAACCATTGTGGTTACCTATCAACCAATGTGGTTACCTATCAACCATTGTGTTTACCTATCATCCATTGTGTTTACCTAGCAACCATTGTGTTTACCTAGCAACCATTGTGGTAACCTAGCAACCATTGTGTTTACCTATCAACCATTGTGGTTACCTATCAACCATTGTGGTTACCTAGCAACCATTGTGGTTACCTATCAACCATTGTGGTTACCTATCAACCATTGTGGTTACCTATCAACCATTGTGTTTACCTAGCAACCATTGTGGTTACCTATCAACCATTGTGGTTACCTAGCAACCATTGTGGTTACCTATCAACCATTGTGGTTACCTATCAACCATTGTGTTTATCTAGCAACTATTGTGGTTACCTAGCAACCATTGTGTTTACCTAGCACCCATTGTGGTTACCCAGCAACTATTGTGGTTACCTAGCAACCATTGTGGTTACCTAGCAACCATTGTGTTTACCTATCAACCATTGTGGTTACCTAGCAACCATTGTGGTTACCTAGCAACCATTGGGTTACCTATCAACCATTGTGGCTACCTATCAACCATTGTGTTTACCTATAAACCATTGTGGTTACCTAGCAACCATTGTGTTTACCTAGCAACCATTGCGGTTACCTAGCAACCATTGTGGTTACCTAGCAACCATTGTGTTTACCTAGCAACCATTGTGGTTACCTATCAACCATTGTGGTTACCTATCAACCATTGTGTTTACCTAGCAACCATTGTGGTTACCTATCAATTATTGTGTTTACCTAGCAACCATTGTGGTTACCTATCAACCATTGTGGTTACCTATCAACCATTGTGGTTACCTAGCAACCATTATGGTTACCTATCAACCATTGTGGTTACCTATCAACCATTGTGGTTACCTAGAAACCATTGTGGTTACCTATCAACCATTGTGTTTACCTAGCAACCATTCTGGTTACCTAGCAACCATTGTGTTTACCTAGCAACCATTGTGGTTGCCTATCAACCATTGTGGTTACCTATCAACCATTGTGGTTACCTATTAACCATTGTGTTTACCTAGCAACCATTCTGGTTACCTAGCAACCATTGTGTTTACCTAGCAACCATTGTGGTTGCCTATAAACCATTGTGGTTACCTATCAACCAATGTGGTTACCTATCAACCATTGTGTTTACCTATCATCCATTGTGTTTACCTAGCAACCATTGTGTTTACCTAGCAACCATTGTGGTAACCTAGCAACCATTGTGTTTACCTATCAACCATTGTGGTTACCTATCAACTATTGTGGTTACCTAGCAACCATTGTGGTTACCTATCAACCATTGTGGTTACCTATCAACCATTGTGGTTACCTATCAACCATTGTGTTTACCTAGCAACCATTGTGGTTACCTATCAACCATTGTGGTTACCTAGCAACCATTGTGGTTACCTATCAACCATTGTGGTTACCTATCAACCATTGTGTTTATCTAGCAACTATTGTGGTTACCTAGCAACCATTGTGTTTACCTAGCACCCATTGTGGTTACCCAGCAACTATTGTGGTTACCTAGCAACCATTGTGGTTACCTAGCAACCATTGTGTTTACCTATCAACCATTGTGGTTACCTAGCAACCATTGTGGTTACCTATCAACCATTGTGGTTACCTAGCAACCATTGTGGTTACCTATCAATTATTGTGTTTACCTAGCAACCATTGTGGTTACCTATCAACCATTGTGTTTACCTAGCAACCATTCTGGTTACCTAGCAACCATTGTGTTTACCTAGCAACCATTGTGGTTGCCTATAAACCATTGTGGTTACCTATCAACCAATGTGGTTACCTATCAACCATTGTGTTTACCTATCATCCATTGTGTTTACCTAGCAACCATTGTGTTTACCTAGCAACCATTGTGGTAACCTAGCAACCATTGTGTTTACCTATCAACCATTGTGGTTACCTATCAACCATTGTGGTTACCTAGCAACCATTGTGGTTACCTATCAACCATTGTGGTTACCTATCAACCATTGTGGTTACCTATCAACCATTGTGTTTACCTAGCAACCATTGTGGTTACCTATCAACCATTGTGGTTACCTAGCAACCATTGTGGTTACCTATCAACCATTGTGGTTACCTATCAACCATTGTGTTTATCTAGCAACTATTGTGGTTACCTAGCAACCATTGTGTTTACCTAGCACCCATTGTGGTTACCCAGCAACTATTGTGGTTACCTAGCAACCATTGTGGTTACCTAGCAACCATTGTGTTTACCTATCAACCATTGTGGTTACCTAGCAACCATTGTGGTTACCTAGCAACCATTGGGTTACCTATCAACCATTGTGGCTACCTATCAACCATTGTGTTTACCTATAAACCATTGTGGTTACCTAGCAACCATTGTGTTTACCTAGCAACCATTGCGGTTACCTAGCAACCATTGTGGTTACCTAGCAACCATTGTGTTTACCTAGCAACCATTGTGGTTACCTATCAACCATTGTGGTTACCTATCAACCATTGTGTTTACCTAGCAACCATTGTGGTTACCTATCAATTATTGTGTTTACCTAGCAACCATTGTGGTTACCTATCAACCATTGTGGTTACCTATCAACCATTGTGGTTACCTAGCAACCATTATGGTTACCTATCAACCATTGTGGTTACCTATCAACCATTGTGGTTACCTAGAAACCATTGTGGTTACCTATCAACCATTGTGTTTACCTAGCAACCATTCTGGTTACCTAGCAACCATTGTGTTTACCTAGCAACCATTGTGGTTGCCTATCAACCATTGTGGTTACCTATCAACCATTGTGGTTACCTATTAACCATTGTGTTTACCTAGCAACCATTCTGGTTACCTAGCAACCATTGTGTTTACCTAGCAACCATTGTGGTTGCCTATAAACCATTGTGGTTACCTATCAACCAATGTGGTTACCTATCAACCATTGTGTTTACCTATCATCCATTGTGTTTACCTAGCAACCATTGTGTTTACCTAGCAACCATTGTGGTAACCTAGCAACCATTGTGTTTACCTATCAACCATTGTGGTTACCTATCAACTATTGTGGTTACCTAGCAACCATTGTGGTTACCTATCAACCATTGTGGTTACCTATCAACCATTGTGGTTACCTATCAACCATTGTGTTTACCTAGCAACCATTGTGGTTACCTATCAACCATTGTGGTTACCTAGCAACCATTGTGGTTACCTATCAACCATTGTGGTTACCTATCAACCATTGTGTTTATCTAGCAACTATTGTGGTTACCTAGCAACCATTGTGTTTACCTAGCACCCATTGTGGTTACCCAGCAACTATTGTGGTTACCTAGCAACCATTGTGGTTACCTAGCAACCATTGTGTTTACCTATCAACCATTGTGGTTACCTAGCAACCATTGTGGTTACCTAGAAACCATTGTGGTTACCTATCAACCATTGTGTTTACCTAGCAACCATTCTGGTTACCTAGCAACCATTGTGTTTACCTAGCAACCATTGTGGTTGCCTATCAACCATTGTGGTTACCTATCAACCATTGTGGTTACCTATCAACCATTGTGTTTACCTAGCAACCATTCTGGTTACCTAGCAACCATTGTGTTTACCTAGCAACCATTGTGGTTGCCTATAAACCATTGTGGTTACCTAGCAACCATTGGGTTACCTATCAACCATTGTGGCTACCTATCAACCATTGTGGTTACCTAGCAACCATTGTGGTTACCTATCAACCATTGTGGTTACCTATCAACCATTGTGTTTATCTAGCAACTATTGTGGTTACCTAGCAACCATTGTGTTTACCTAGCACCCATTGTGGTTACCCAGCAACTATTGTGGTTACCTAGCAACCATTGTGGTTACCTAGCAACCATTGTGTTTACCTATCAACCATTGTGTTTACCTATCAACCATTGTGGTTACCTATCAACCATTGTGGTTACCTAGCAACCATTGTGGTTACCTATCAATTATTGTGTTTACCTAGCAACCATTGTGGTTACCTATCAACCATTGTGTTTACCTAGCAACCATTCTGGTTACCTAGCAACCATTGTGTTTACCTAGCAACCATTGTGGTTGCCTATAAACCATTGTGGTTACCTATCAACCAATGTGGTTACCTATCAACCATTGTGTTTACCTATCATCCATTGTGTTTACCTAGCAACCATTGTGTTTACCTAGCAACCATTGTGGTAACCTAGCAACCATTGTGTTTACCTATCAACCATTGTGGTTACCTATCAACCATTGTGGTTACCTAGCAACCATTGTGGTTACCTATCAACCATTGTGGTTACCTATCAACCATTGTGTTTACCTAGCAACCATTGTGGTTACCTATCAACCATTGTGGTTACCTATCAACCATTGTGGTTACCTAGCAAC
Organism: Anomaloglossus baeobatrachus; assembly: GCF_048569485.1. Taxonomy (NCBI): domain Eukaryota; kingdom Metazoa; phylum Chordata; class Amphibia; order Anura; family Aromobatidae; genus Anomaloglossus; species Anomaloglossus baeobatrachus. The sequence goes on from NC_134357.1 coordinate 261,073,416, forward strand.
CATTATGGTTACCTATCAACCATTGTGGTTACCTATCAACCATTGTGGTTACCTAGAAACCATTGTGGTTACCTATCAACCATTGTGTTTACCTAGCAACCATTCTGGTTACCTAGCAACCATTGTGTTTACCTAGCAACCATTGTGGTTGCCTATCAACCATTGTGGTTACCTATCAACCATTGTGGTTACCTATCAACCATTGTGTTTACCTAGCAACCATTCTGGTTACCTAGCAACCATTGTGTTTACCTAGCAACCATTGTGGTTGCCTATAAACCATTGTGGTTACCTATCAACCAATGTGGTTACCTATCAACCATTGTGTTTACCTATCATCCATTGTGTTTACCTAGCAACCATTGTGTTTACCTAGCAACCATTGTGGTAACCTAGCAACCATTGTGTTTACCTATCAACCATTGTGGTTACCTATCAACCATTGTGGTTACCTAGCAACCATTGTGGTTACCTATCAACCATTGTGGTTACCTATCAACCATTGTGGTTACCTATCAACCATTGTGTTTACCTAGCAACCATTGTAGTTACCTATCAACCATTGTGGTTACCTAGCAACCATTGTGGTTACCTATCAACCATTGTGGTTACCTATCAACCATTGTGTTTATCTAGCAACTATTGTGGTTACCTAGCAACCATTGTGTTTACCTAGCACCCATTGTGGTTACCCAGCAACTATTGTGGTTACCTAGCAACCATTGTGGTTACCTAGCAACCATTGTGTTTACCTATCAACCATTGTGGTTACCTAGCAACCATTGTGGTTACCTAGAAACCATTGTGGTTACCTATCAACCATTGTGTTTACCTAGCAACCATTCTGGTTACCTAGCAACCATTGTGTTTACCTAGCAACCATTGTGGTTGCCTATCAACCATTGTGGTTACCTATCAACCATTGTGGTTACCTATCAACCATTGTGTTTACCTAGCAACCATTCTGGTTACCTAGCAACCATTGTGTTTACCTAGCAACCATTGTGGTTGCCTATAAACCATTGTGGTTACCTAGCAACCATTGGGTTACCTATCAACCATTGTGGCTACCTATCAACCATTGTGGTTACCTAGCAACCATTGTGGTTACCTATCAACCATTGTGTTTATCTAGCAACTATTGTGGTTACCTAGCAACCATTGTGTTTACCTAGCACCCATTGTGGTTACCCAGCAACTATTGTGGTTACCTAGCAACCATTGTGGTTACCTAGCAACCATTGTGTTTACCTATCAACCATTGTGTTTACCTATCAACCATTGTGGTTACCTATCAACCATTGTGGTTACCTAGCAACCATTGTGGTTACCTATCAATTATTGTGTTTACCTAGCAACCATTGTGGTTACCTATCAACCATTGTGTTTACCTAGCAACCATTCTGGTTACCTAGCAACCATTGTGTTTACCTAGCAACCATTGTGGTTGCCTATAAACCATTGTGGTTACCTATCAACCAATGTGGTTACCTATCAACCATTGTGTTTACCTATCATCCATTGTGTTTACCTAGCAACCATTGTGTTTACCTAGCAACCATTGTGGTAACCTAGCAACCATTGTGTTTACCTATCAACCATTGTGGTTACCTATCAACCATTGTGGTTACCTAGCAACCATTGTGGTTACCTATCAACCATTGTGGTTACCTATCAACCATTGTGGTTACCTATCAACCATTGTGTTTACCTAGCAACCATTGTGGTTACCTATCAACCATTGTGGTTACCTAGCAACCATTGTGGTTACCTATCAACCATTGTGGTTACCTATCAACCATTGTGTTTATCTAGCAACTATTGTGGTTACCTAGCAACCATTGTGTTTACCTAGCACCCATTGTGGTTACCCAGCAACTATTGTGGTTACCTAGCAACCATTGTGGTTACCTAGCAACCATTGTGTTTACCTATCAACCATTGTGGTTACCTAGCAACCATTGTGGTTACCTAGCAACCATTGGGTTACCTATCAACCATTGTGGCTACCTATCAACCATTGTGTTTACCTATAAACCATTGTGGTTACCTAGCAACCATTGTGTTTACCTAGCAACCATTGCGGTTACCTAGCAACCATTGTGGTTACCTAGCAACCATTGTGTTTACCTAGCAACCATTGTGGTTACCTATCAACCATTGTGGTTACCTATCAACCATTGTGTTTACCTAGCAACCATTGTGGTTACCTATCAATTATTGTGTTTACCTAGCAACCATTGTGGTTACCTATCAACCATTGTGGTTACCTATCAACCATTGTGGTTACCTAGCAACCATTATGGTTACCTATCAACCATTGTGGTTACCTATCAACCATTGTGGTTACCTAGAAACCATTGTGGTTACCTATCAACCATTGTTTTTACCTAGCAACCATTCTGGTTACCTAGCAACCATTGTGTTTACCTAGCAACCATTGTGGTTGCCTATCAACCATTGTGGTTACCTATCAACCATTGTGGTTACCTATCAACCATTGTGTTTACCTAGCAACCATTCTGGTTACCTAGCAACCATTGTGTTTACCTAGCAACCATTGTGGTTGCCTATAAACCATTGTGGTTACCTATCAACCAATGTGGTTACCTATCAACCATTGTGTTTACCTATCATCCATTGTGTTTACCTAGCAACCATTGTGTTTACCTAGCAACCATTGTGGTAACCTAGCAACCATTGTGTTTACCTATCAACCATTGTGGTTACCTATCAACCATTGTGGTTACCTAGCAACCATTGTGGTTACCTATCAACCATTGTGGTTACCTATCAACCATTGTGGTTACCTATCAACCATTGTGTTTACCTAGCAACCATTGTGGTTACCTATCAACCATTGTGGTTACCTAGCAACCATTGTGGTTACCTATCAACCATTGTGTTTACCTAGCACCCATTGTGGTTACCCAGCAACTATTGTGGTTACCTAGCAACCATTGTGGTTACCTAGCAACCATTGTGTTTACCTATCAACCATTGTGGTTACCTAGCAACCATTGTGGTTACCTAGAAACCATTGTGGTTACCTATCAACCATTGTGTTTACCTAGCAACCATTCTGGTTACCTAGCAACCATTGTGTTTACCTAGCAACCATTGTGGTTGCCTATCAACCATTGTGGTTACCTATCAACCATTGTGGTTACCTATCAACCATTGTGTTTACCTAGCAACCATTCTGGTTACCTAGCAACCATTGTGTTTACCTAGCAACCATTGTGGTTGCCTATAAACCATTGTGGTTACCTATCAACCAATGTGGTTACCTATCAACCATTGTGTTTACCTATCATCCATTGTGTTTACCTAGCAACCATTGTGTTTACCTATCAACCATTGTGGTTACCTATCAACCATTGTGGTTACCTATCAACCATTGTGTTTACCTAGCAACCATTGTGGTTACCTATCAACCATTGTGGTTACCTAGCAACCATTGTGGTTACCTATCAACCATTGTGGTTACCTATCAACCATTGTGTTTATCTAGCAACTATTGTGGTTACCTAGCAACCATTGTGTTTACCTAGCACCCATTGTGGTTACCCAGCAACTATTGTGGTTACCTAGCAACCATTGTGGTTACCTAGCAACCATTGTGTTTACCTATCAACCATTGTGGTTACCTAGCAACCATTGTGGTTACCTAGAAACCATTGTGGTTACTTATCAACCATTGTGTTTACCTAGCAACCATTCTGGTTACCTAGCAACCATTGTGTTTACCTAGCAACCATTGTGGTTGCCTATCAACCATTGTGGTTACCTATCAACCATTGTGGTTACCTATCAACCATTGTGTTTACCTAGCAACCATTCTGGTTACCTAGCAACCATTGTGTTTACCTAGCAACCATTGTGGTTGCCTATAAACCATTGTGGTTACCTATCAACCATTGTGGTTACCTATCAACCATTGTGTTTACCTATCATCCATTGTGTTTACCTAGCAACCATTGTGTTTACCTAGCAACCATTGTGGTAACCTAGCAACCATTGTGTTTACCTATCAACCATTGTGGTTACCTATCAACCATTGTGGTTACCAAGCAACCATTGTGGTTACCTATCAACCATTGTGGTTACCTATCAACCATTGTGGTTACCTATCAACCATTGTGTTTACCTAGCAACCATTGTGGTTACCTATCAACCATTGTGGTTACCTAGCAACCATTGTGGTTACCTATCAACCATTGTGGTTACCTATCAACCATTGTGTTTATCTAGCAACTATTGTGGTTACCTAGCAACCATTGTGTTTACCTAGCACCCATTGTGGTTACCCAGCAACTATTGTGGTTACCTAGCAACCATTGTGGTTACCTAGCAACCATTGTGTTTACCTATCAACCATTGTGGTTACCTAGCAACCATTGTGGTTACCTAGCAACCATTGGGTTACCTATCAACCATTGTGGCTACCTATCAACCATTGTGTTTACCTATAAACCATTGTGGTTACCTAGCAACCATTGTGTTTACCTAGCAACCATTGCGGTTACCTAGCAACCATTGTGGTTACCTAGCAACCATTGTGTTTACCTAGCAACCATTGTGGTTACCTATCAACCATTGTGGTTACCTATCAACCATTGTGTTTACCTAGCAACCATTGTGGTAACCTATCAATTATTGTGTTTACCTAGCAACCATTGTGGTTACCTATCAACCATTGTGGTTACCTATCAACCATTGTGGTTACCTAGCAACCATTATGGTTACCTATCAACCATTGTGGTTACCTATCAACCATTGTGGTTACCTATCAACCATTGTGGTTACCTATCAACCATTGTGTTTACCTAGCAACCATTGTGGTTACCTATCAACCATTGTGGTTACCTATCAACCATTGTGTTTACCTAGCAACCATTGTGGTTACCTGTCAACCATTGTGGTTACCTATCAACCATTGTGTTTACCTATCAACCATTGTGGTTACCTAGCAACCATTGTGTTTACCTAGCAACCATTGTGGTTACCTAGCAACCATTGTGGTTACCTAGTAACCATTGTGGTTACCTAGCAACCATTGTGGTTACCTAGCAACGATTGTGGTTACCTATCAACCATTGTGGTTAAATAGCAACCATTGTGTTTACCTAGCAACCATTGTGTTTACCTATCAACCATTGTGGTTACCTATCAACCATTGTGGTTACCTAGCAACCATTGTGGTTACCTATCAACCATTGTGGTTACCTAGCAACCATTATGGTTACCTATCAACCATTGTGGTTACCTAGCAACCATTGTGGTTACCTAGAAACCATTGTGGTTACCTATCAACCATTGTGTTTACCTAGCAACCAGTCTGGTTACCTAGCAACCATTTTATTTACCTAGCAACCTTTGTGGTTACCTTGCAACCATTGTGTTTACCTATCAACCATTCTGGTTACCTATCAACTATTGTGTTTACCTTGCAACCATTGTGGTTACCAATCAACCATTGTGGTTATCTAGCAACTATTGTGGTTACCTATCAACCATTGTGGTTACCTATCAACCATTGTGGTTAACTAGCAACCATTGTGTTTACCTAGCAACCATTGTGTTTACCTAGCAACCATTGTGGTTACCTAGCAACCATTGTGGTTACCTATCAATTATTGTGTTTACCTAGCAACCATTGTGGTTACCTGTCAACCATTGTGGTTACCTATCAACCATTGTGGTTACCTATCAACCATTGTGGTTACCTAGCAACCATTATGGTTACCTATCAACCATTGTGGTTACCTATCAACCATTGTGGCTACCTAGCAACCATTGTGTTTACCTAGCAACCATTAAGGTTACCTAGCAACCATTGTGTTTACCTAGTAACCATTGTGGTTACCTAGCAACCATTGTGGTTACCTAGCAACGATTGTGGTTACCTAGCAATCATTGTGGTTACCTAGAAACCATTGTGGTTAAATAGCAACCATTGTGTTTACCTAGCAACCATTGTGGTTAACTAGCAACCATTGTGTTTACCTAGCAACCATTGTGTTTACCTAGCAACCATTGTGGTTACCTAGCAACCATTGTGGTTACTTATCAATTATTGTGTTTACCTAGCAACCATTGTGGTTACCTAGAAACCATTGTGGTTACTTATCAACCATTGTGTTTACCTAGCAACCATTCTGGTTACCTAGCAACCATTGTGTTTACCTAGCAACCATTGTGGTTGCCTATCAACCATTGTGGTTACCTATCAACCATTGTGGTTACCTATCAACCATTGTGTTTACCTAGCAACCATTCTGGTTACCTAGCAACCATTGTGTTTACCTAGCAACCATTGTGGTTGCCTATAAACCATTGTAGTTACCTATCAACCATTGTGGTTACCTATCAACCATTGTGTTTACCTATCATCCATTGTGTTTACCTAGCAACCATTGTGTTTACCTAGCAACCATTGTGGTAACCTAGCAACCATTGTGTTTACCTATCAACCATTGTGGTTACCTATCAACCATTGTGGTTACCAAGCAACCATTGTGGTTACCTAGCAACCATTGTGGTTACCTATCAACCATTGTGTTTACCTAGCAACCATTGTGGTTACCTATCAACCATTGTGGTTACCTAGCAACCATTGTGGTTACCTATCAACCATTGTGGTTACCTATCAACCATTGTGTTTATCTAGCAACTATTGTGGTTACCTAGCAACCATTGTGTTTACCTAGCACCCATTGTGGTTACCCAGCAACTATTGTGGTTACCTAGCAACCATTGTGGTTACCTAGCAACCATTGTGTTTACCTATCAACCATTGTGGTTACCTAGCAACCATTGTGGTTACCTAGCAACCATTGGGTTACCTATCAACCATTGTGGCTACCTATCAACCATTGTGTTTACCTATAAACCATTGTGGTTACCTAGCAACCATTGTGTTTACCTAGCAACCATTGCGGTTACCTAGCAACCATTGTGGTTACCTAGCAACCATTGTGTTTACCTAGCAACCATTGTGGTTACCTATCAACCATTGTGGTTACCTATCAACCATTGTGTTTACCTAGCAACCATTGTGGTAACCTATCAATTATTGTGTTTACCTAGCAACCATTGTGGTTACCTATCAACCATTGTGGTTACCTATCAACCATTGTGGTTACCTAGCAACCATTATGGTTACCTATCAACCATTGTGGTTACCTATCAACCATTGTGGTTACCTATCAACCATTGTGGTTACCTATCAACCATTGTGTTTACCTAGCAACCATTGTGGTTACCTATCAACCATTGTGGTTACCTATCAACCATTGTGTTTACCTAGCAACCATTGTGGTTACCTATCAACCATTGTGGTTACCTATCAACCATTGTGTTTACCTATCAACCATTGTGGTTACCTAGCAACCATTGTGTTTACCTAGCAACCATTGTGGTTACCTAGCAACCATTGTGGTTACCTAGTAACCATTGTGGTTACCTAGCAACCATTGTGGTTACCTAGCAACGATTGTGGTTACCTATCAACCATTGTGGTTAAATAGCAACCATTGTGTTTACCTAGCAACCATTGTGTTTACCTATCAACCATTGTGGTTACCTATCAACCATTGTGGTTACCTAGCAACCATTGTGGTTACCTATCAACCATTGTGGTTACCTAGCAACCATTATGGTTACCTATCAACCATTGTGGTTACCTAGCAACCATTGTGGTTACCTAGAAACCATTGTGGTTACCTATCAACCATTGTGTTTACCTAGCAACCAGTCTGGTTACCTAGCAACCATTTTATTTACCTAGCAACCTTTGTGGTTACCTTGCAACCATTGTGTTTACCTATCAACCATTCTGGTTACCTATCAACTATTGTGTTTACCTTGCAACCATTGTGGTTACCAATCAACCATTGTGGTTATCTAGCAACTATTGTGGTTACCTATCAACCATTGTGGTTACCTATCAACCATTGTGGTTAACTAGCAACCATTGTGTTTACCTAGCAACCATTGTGTTTACCTAGCAACCATTGTGGTTACCTAGCAACCATTGTGGTTACCTATCAATTATTGTGTTTACCTAGCAACCATTGTGGTTACCTGTCAACCATTGTGGTTACCTATCAACCATTGTGGTTACCTATCAACCATTGTGGTTACCTAGCAACCATTATGGTTACCTATCAACCATTGTGGTTACCTATCAACCATTGTGGCTACCTAGCAACCATTGTGTTTACCTAGCAACCATTAAGGTTACCTAGCAACCATTGTGTTTACCTAGTAACCATTGTGGTTACCTAGCAACCATTGTGGTTACCTAGCAACGATTGTGGTTACCTAGCAATCATTGTGGTTACCTAGAAACCATTGTGGTTACCTAGCAACCATTGTGGTTAAATAGCAACCATTGTGTTTACCTAGCAACCATTGTGGTTAACTAGCAACCATTGTGTTTACCTAGCAACCATTGTGTTTACCTAGCAACCATTGTGGTTACCTAGCAACCATTGTGGTTACCTATCAATTATTGTGTTTACCTAGCAACCATTGTGGTTACCTGTCAACCATTGTGGTTACCTATCAACCATTGTGGTTACCTATCAACCATTGTGTTTACCTAGCAACCATTGTGGTTACCTATCAACCATTGTGGTTACCTATCAACCATTGTGTTTACCTAGCAACCATTGTGGTTACCTATCAACCATTGTGGTTACCTATCAACCATTGTGTTTACCTATCAACCATTGTGGTTACCTAGCAACCATTGTGTTTACCTAGCAACCATTGTGGTTACCTAGCAACCATTGTGGTTACCTAGTAACCATTGTGGTTACCTAGCAACGATTGTGGTTACCTAGCAACCATTGTGGTTAAATAGCAACCATTGTGTTTACCTAGCAACCATTGTGTTTACCTATCAACCATTGTGGTTACCTATCAACCATTGTGGTTACCTAGCAACCATTGTGGTTACCTATCAACCATTGTGGTTACCTAGCAACCATTATGGTTACCTATCAACCATTGTGGTTACCTAGCAACCATTGTGGTTACCTAGAAACCATTGTGGTTACCTATCAACCATTGTGTTTACCTAGCAACCAGTCTGGTTACCTAGCAACCATTTTGTTTACCTAGCAACCTTTGTGGTTACCTTGCAACCATTGTGTTTACCTATCAACCATTCTGGTTACCTATCAACTATTGTGTTTACCTAGCAACCATTGTGGTTACCAATCAACCATTGTGGTTATCTAGCAACTATTGTGGTTACCTATCAACCATTGTGGTTACCTATCAACCATTGTGGTTAACTAGCAACATTTGTGTTTACCTAGCAACCATTGTGTTTACCTAGCAACATTTGTGTTTACCTAGCAACCATTGTGGTTACCTATCAACCATTGTGGTTACCTAGCAACCATTATGTTAACCTATCAACCATTGTGTTTACCTATCAACCATTGTGGCTACCTAGCAACCATTGTGTTTACCTAGCAACCATTAAGGTTACCTAGCAACCATTGTGTTTACCTAGTAACCATTGTGGTTACCTAGCAACCATTGTGGTTACCTAGCAACGATTGTGGTTACCTATCAATCATTGTGGTTACCTAGAAACCATTGTGGTTACCTAGCAACCATTGTGGTTAAATAGCAACCATTGTGTTTACCTAGCAACCATTGTGTTTACCTATCAACCATTGTGGTTACCTATCAACCATTGTGGTTACCTAGCAACCATTGTGGTTACCTATCAATTATTGTGTTTACCTAGCAACCATTGTGGTTACCTATCAACCATTGTGGTTACCTATCAACCATTGTGGTTACCTAGCAACCATTATGGTTACCTATCAACCATTGTGGTTACCTATCAACCATTGTGGTTACCTATAAACCATTGTGGTTACCTATCAACCATTGTGTTTACCTAGCAACCATTCTGGTTACCTAGCAACCATTGTGTTTACCTAGCAACCATTGTGGTTGCCTATCAACCATTGTGGTTACCTATCAACCATTGTGGTTACCTAGCAACCATTGTGTTTACCTAGCAACCATTCTGGTTACCTAGCAACCATTGTGTTTACCTAGCAACCATTGTGGTTGCCTATAAACCATTGTGGTTACCTATGAACCAATGTGGTTACCTATCAACCATTGTGTTTACCTATAATCCATTGTGTTTACCTAGCAACCATTGTGTTTACCTAGCAACCATTGTGGTAACCTAGCAACCATTGTGTTTACCTATCAACCATTGTGGTTACCTATCAACCATTGTGGTTACCTAGCAACCATTGTGGTTACCTATCAACCATTGTGGTTACCTATCAACCATTGTGGTTACCTATCAACCATTGTGTTTACCTAGCAACCATTGTGGTTACCTATCAACCATTGTGGTTACCTAGCAACCATTGTGGTTACCTATCAACCATTGTGGTTACCTATCAACCATTGTGTTTATCTAGCAACTATTGTGGTTACCTAGCAACCATTGTGTTTACCTAGCACCCATTGTGGTTACCCAGCAACTATTGTGGTTACCTAGCAACCATTGTGGTTACCTAGCAACCATTGTGTTTACCTATCAACCATTTTGGTTTCCTAGCAACCATTGTGGTTACCTAGCAACCATTGGGTTACCTATCAACCATTGTGGCTACCTATCAACCATTGTGGTTACCTAGCAACCATTGTGGTTACCTATCAACCATTGTGGTTACCTATCAACCATTGTGTTTATCTAGCAACTATTGTGGTTACCTAGCAACCATTGTGTTTACCTAGCACCCATTGTGGTTACCCAGCAACTATTGTGGTTACCTAGCAACCATTGTGGTTACCTAGCAACCATTGTGTTTACCTATCAACCATTGTGTTTACCTATCAACCATTGTGGTTACCTATCAACCATTGTGGTTACCTAGCAACCATTGTGGTTACCTATCAATTATTGTGTTTACCTAGCAACCATTGTGGTTACCTATCAACCATTGTGTTTACCTAGCAACCATTCTGGTTACCTAGCAACCATTGTGTTTACCTAGCAACCATTGTGGTTGCCTATAAACCATTGTGGTTACCTATCAACCAATGTGGTTACCTATCAACCATTGTGTTTACCTATCATCCATTGTGTTTACCTAGCAACCATTGTGTTTACCTAGCAACCATTGTGGTAACCTAGCAACCATTGTGTTTACCTATCAACCATTGTGGTTACCTATCAACCATTGTGGTTACCTAGCAACCATTGTGGTTACCTATCAACCATTGTGGTTACCTATCAACCATTGTGGTTACCTATCAACCATTGTGTTTACCTAGCAACCATTGTGGTTACCTATCAACCATTGTGGTTACCTAGCAACCATTGTGGTTACCTATCAACCATTGTGGTTACCTATCAACCATTGTGTTTATCTAGCAACTATTGTGGTTACCTAGCAACCATTGTGTTTACCTAGCACCCATTGTGGTTACCCAGCAACTATTGTGGTTACCTAGCAACCATTGTGGTTACCTAGCAACCATTGTGTTTACCTATCAACCATTGTGGTTACCTAGCAACCATTGTGGTTACCTAGCAACCATTGGGTTACCTATCAACCATTGTGGCTACCTATCAACCATTGTGTTTACCTATAAACCATTGTGGTTACCTAGCAACCATTGTGTTTACCTAGCAACCATTGCGGTTACCTAGCAACCATTGTGGTTACCTAGCAACCATTGTGTTTACCTAGCAACCATTGTGGTTACCTATCAACCATTGTGGTTACCTATCAACCATTGTGTTTACCTAGCAACCATTGTGGTTACCTATCAATTATTGTGTTTACCTAGCAACCATTGTGGTTACCTATCAACCATTGTGGTTACCTATCAACCATTGTGGTTACCTAGCAACCATTATGGTTACCTATCAACCATTGTGGTTACCTATCAACCATTGTGGTTACCTAGAAACCATTGTGGTTACCTATCAACCATTGTGTTTACCTAGCAACCATTCTGGTTACCTAGCAACCATTGTGTTTACCTAGCAACCATTGTGGTTGCCTATCAACCATTGTGGTTACCTATCAACCATTGTGGTTACCTATTAACCATTGTGTTTACCTAGCAACCATTCTGGTTACCTAGCAACCATTGTGTTTACCTAGCAACCATTGTGGTTGCCTATAAACCATTGTGGTTACCTATCAACCAATGTGGTTACCTATCAACCATTGTGTTTACCTATCATCCATTGTGTTTACCTAGCAACCATTGTGTTTACCTAGCAACCATTGTGGTAACCTAGCAACCATTGTGTTTACCTATCAACCATTGTGGTTACCTATCAACTATTGTGGTTACCTAGCAACCATTGTGGTTACCTATCAACCATTGTGGTTACCTATCAACCATTGTGGTTACCTATCAACCATTGTGTTTACCTAGCAACCATTGTGGTTACCTATCAACCATTGTGGTTACCTAGCAACCATTGTGGTTACCTATCAACCATTGTGGTTACCTATCAACCATTGTGTTTATCTAGCAACTATTGTGGTTACCTAGCAACCATTGTGTTTACCTAGCACCCATTGTGGTTACCCAGCAACTATTGTGGTTACCTAGCAACCATTGTGGTTACCTAGCAACCATTGTGTTTACCTATCAACCATTGTGGTTACCTAGCAACCATTGTGGTTACCTAGAAACCATTGTGGTTACCTATCAACCATTGTGTTTACCTAGCAACCATTCTGGTTACCTAGCAACCATTGTGTTTACCTAGCAACCATTGTGGTTGCCTATCAACCATTGTGGTTACCTATCAACCATTGTGGTTACCTATCAACCATTGTGTTTACCTAGCAACCATTCTGGTTACCTAGCAACCATTGTGTTTACCTAGCAACCATTGTGGTTGCCTATAAACCATTGTGGTTACCTAGCAACCATTGGGTTACCTATCAACCATTGTGGCTACCTATCAACCATTGTGGTTACCTAGCAACCATTGTGGTTACCTATCAACCATTGTGGTTACCTATCAACCATTGTGTTTATCTAGCAACTATTGTGGTTACCTAGCAACCATTGTGTTTACCTAGCACCCATTGTGGTTACCCAGCAACTATTGTGGTTACCTAGCAACCATTGTGGTTACCTAGCAACCATTGTGTTTACCTATCAACCATTGTGTTTACCTATCAACCATTGTGGTTACCTATCAACCATTGTGGTTACCTAGCAACCATTGTGGTTACCTATCAATTATTGTGTTTACCTAGCAACCATTGTGGTTACCTATCAACCATTGTGTTTACCTAGCAACCATTCTGGTTACCTAGCAACCATTGTGTTTACCTAGCAACCATTGTGGTTGCCTATAAACCATTGTGGTTACCTATCAACCAATGTGGTTACCTATCAACCATTGTGTTTACCTATCATCCATTGTGTTTACCTAGCAACCATTGTGTTTACCTAGCAACCATTGTGGTAACCTAGCAACCATTGTGTTTACCTATCAACCATTGTGGTTACCTATCAACCATTGTGGTTACCTAGCAACCATTGTGGTTACCTATCAACCATTGTGGTTACCTATCAACCATTGTGTTTACCTAGCAACCATTGTGGTTACCTATCAACCATTGTGGTTACCTATCAACCATTGTGGTTACCTAGCAACCATTATGGTTACCTATCAACCATTGTGGTTACCTATCAACCATTGTGGTTACCTAGAAACCATTGTGGTTACCTATCAACCATTGTGTTTACCTAGCAACCATTCTGGTTACCTAGCAACCATTGTGTTTACCTAGCAACCATTGTGGTTGCCTATCAACCATTGTGGTTACCTATCAACCATTGTGGTTACCTATCAACCATTGTGTTTACCTAGCAACCATTCTGGTTACCTAGCAACCATTGTGTTTACCTAGCAACCATTGTGGTTGCCTATAAACCATTGTGGTTACCTATCAACCAATGTGGTTACCTATCAACCATTGTGTTTACCTATCATCCATTGTGTTTACCTAGCAACCATTGTGTTTACCTAGCAACCATTGTGGTAACCTAGCAACCATTGTGTTTACCTATCAACCATTGTGGTTACCTATCAACCATTGTGGTTACCTAGCAACCATTGTGGTTACCTATCAACCATTGTGGTTACCTATCAACCATTGTGGTTACCTATCAACCATTGTGTTTACCTAGCAACCATTGTGGTTACCTATCAACCATTGTGGTTACCTAGCAACCATTGTGGTTACCTATCAACCATTGTGGTTACCTATCAACCATTGTGTTTATCTAGCAACTATTGTGGTTACCTAGCAACCATTGTGTTTACCTAGCACCCATTGTGGTTACCCAGCAACTATTGTGGTTACCTAGCAACCATTGTGGTTACCTAGCAACCATTGTGTTTACCTATCAACCATTGTGGTTACCTAGCAACCATTGTGGTTACCTAGAAACCATTGTGGTTACCTATCAACCATTGTGTTTACCTAGCAACCATTCTGGTTACCTAGCAACCATTGTGTTTACCTAGCAACCATTGTGGTTGCCTATCAACCATTGTGGTTACCTATCAACCATTGTGGTTACCTATCAACCATTGTGTTTACCTAGCAACCATTCTGGTTACCTAGCAACCATTGTGTTTACCTAGCAACCATTGTGGTTGCCTATAAACCATTGTGGTTACCTAGCAACCATTGGGTTACCTATCAACCATTGTGGCTACCTATCAACCATTGTGGTTACCTAGCAACCATTGTGGTTACCTATCAACCATTGTGTTTATCTAGCAACTATTGTGGTTACCTAGCAACCATTGTGTTTACCTAGCACCCATTGTGGTTACCCAGCAACTATTGTGGTTACCTAGCAACCATTGTGGTTACCTAGCAACCATTGTGTTTACCTATCAACCATTGTGTTTACCTATCAACCATTGTGGTTACCTATCAACCATTGTGGTTACCTAGCAACCATTGTGGTTACCTATCAATTATTGTGTTTACCTAGCAACCATTGTGGTTACCTATCAACCATTGTGTTTACCTAGCAACCATTCTGGTTACCTAGCAACCATTGTGTTTACCTAGCAACCATTGTGGTTGCCTATAAACCATTGTGGTTACCTATCAACCAATGTGGTTACCTATCAACCATTGTGTTTACCTATCATCCATTGTGTTTACCTAGCAACCATTGTGTTTACCTAGCAACCATTGTGGTAACCTAGCAACCATTGTGTTTACCTATCAACCATTGTGGTTACCTATCAACCATTGTGGTTACCTAGCAACCATTGTGGTTACCTATCAACCATTGTGGTTACCTATCAACCATTGTGGTTACCTATCAACCATTGTGTTTACCTAGCAACCATTGTGGTTACCTATCAACCATTGTGGTTACCTAGCAACCATTGTGGTTACCTATCAACCATTGTGGTTACCTATCAACCATTGTGTTTATCTAGCAACTATTGTGGTTACCTAGCAACCATTGTGTTTACCTAGCACCCATTGTGGTTACCCAGCAACTATTGTGGTTACCTAGCAACCATTGTGGTTACCTAGCAACCATTGTGTTTACCTATCAACCAATGTGGTTACCTAGCAACCATTGTGGTTACCTAGCAACCATTGGGTTACCTATCAACCATTGTGGCTACCTATCAACCATTGTGTTTACCTATAAACCATTGTGGTTACCTAGCAACCATTGTGTTTACCTAGCAACCATTGCGGTTACCTAGCAACCATTGTGGTTACCTAGCAACCATTGTGTTTACCTAGCAACCATTGTGGTTACCTATCAACCATTGTGGTTACCTATCAACCATTGTGTTTACCTAGCAACCATTGTGGTTACCTATCAATTATTGTGTTTACCTAGCAACCATTGTGGTTACCTATCAACCATTGTGGTTACCTATCAACCATTGTGGTTACCTAGCAACCATTATGGTTACCTATCAACCATTGTGGTTACCTATCAACCATTGTGGTTACCTAGAAACCATTGTGGTTACCTATCAACCATTGTTTTTACCTAGCAACCATTCTGGTTACCTAGCAACCATTGTGTTTACCTAGCAACCATTGTGGTTGCCTATCAACCATTGTGGTTACCTATCAACCATTGTGGTTACCTATCAACCATTGTGTTTACCTAGCAACCATTCTGGTTACCTAGCAACCATTGTGTTTACCTAGCAACCATTGTGGTTGCCTATAAACCATTGTGGTTACCTATCAACCAATGTGGTTACCTATCAACCATTGTGTTTACCTATCATCCATTGTGTTTACCTAGCAACCATTGTGTTTACCTAGCAACCATTGTGGTAACCTAGCAACCATTGTGTTTACCTATCAACCATTGTGGTTACCTATCAACCATTGTGGTTACCTAGCAACCATTGTGGTTACCTATCAACCATTGTGGTTACCTATCAACCATTGTGGTTACCTATCAACCATTGTGTTTACCTAGCAACCATTGTGGTTACCTATCAACCATTGTGGTTACCTAGCAACCATTGTGGTTACCTATCAACCATTGTGTTTACCTAGCACCCATTGTGGTTACCCAGCAACTATTGTGGTTACCTAGCAACCATTGTGGTTACCTAGCAACCATTGTGTTTACCTATCAACCATTGTGGTTACCTAGCAACCATTGTGGTTACCTAGAAACCATTGTGGTTACCTATCAACCATTGTGTTTACCTAGCAACCATTCTGGTTACCTAGCAACCATTGTGTTTACCTAGCAACCATTGTGGTTGCCTATCAACCATTGTGGTTACCTATCAACCATTGTGGTTACCTATCAACCATTGTGTTTACCTAGCAACCATTCTGGTTACCTAGCAACCATTGTGTTTACCTAGCAACCATTGTGGTTGCCTATAAACCATTGTGGTTACCTATCAACCAATGTGGTTACCTATCAACCATTGTGTTTACCTATCATCCATTGTGTTTACCTAGCAACCATTGTGTTTACCTATCAACCATTGTGGTTACCTATCAACCATTGTGGTTACCTATCAACCATTGTGTTTACCTAGCAACCATTGTGGTTACCTATCAACCATTGTGGTTACCTAGCAACCATTGTGGTTACCTATCAACCATTGTGGTTACCTATCAACCATTGTGTTTATCTAGCAACTATTGTGGTTACCTAGCAACCATTGTGTTTACCTAGCACCCATTGTGGTTACCCAGCAACTATTGTGGTTACCTAGCAACCATTGTGGTTACCTAGCAACCATTGTGTTTACCTATCAACCATTGTGGTTACCTAGCAACCATTGTGGTTACCTAGAAACCATTGTGGTTACTTATCAACCATTGTGTTTACCTAGCAACCATTCTGGTTACCTAGCAACCATTGTGTTTACCTAGCAACCATTGTGGTTGCCTATCAACCATTGTGGTTACCTATCAACCATTGTGGTTACCTATCAACCATTGTGTTTACCTAGCAACCATTCTGGTTACCTAGCAACCATTGTGTTTACCTAGCAACCATTGTGGTTGCCTATAAACCATTGTGGTTACCTATCAACCATTGTGGTTACCTATCAACCATTGTGTTTACCTATCATCCATTGTGTTTACCTAGCAACCATTGTGTTTACCTAGCAACCATTGTGGTAACCTAGCAACCATTGTGTTTACCTATCAACCATTGTGGTTACCTATCAACCATTGTGGTTACCAAGCAACCATTGTGGTTACCTATCAACCATTGTGGTTACCTATCAACCATTGTGGTTACCTATCAACCATTGTGTTTACCTAGCAACCATTGTGGTTACCTATCAACCATTGTGGTTACCTAGCAACCATTGTGGTTACCTATCAACCATTGTGGTTACCTATCAACCATTGTGTTTATCTAGCAACTATTGTGGTTACCTAGCAACCATTGTGTTTACCTAGCACCCATTGTGGTTACCCAGCAACTATTGTGGTTACCTAGCAACCATTGTGGTTACCTAGCAACCATTGTGTTTACCTATCAACCATTGTGGTTACCTAGCAACCATTGTGGTTACCTAGCAACCATTGGGTTACCTATCAACCATTGTGGCTACCTATCAACCATTGTGTTTACCTATAAACCATTGTGGTTACCTAGCAACCATTGTGTTTACCTAGCAACCATTGCGGTTACCTAGCAACCATTGTGGTTACCTAGCAACCATTGTGTTTACCTAGCAACCATTGTGGTTACCTATCAACCATTGTGGTTACCTATCAACCATTGTGTTTACCTAGCAACCATTGTGGTAACCTATCAATTATTGTGTTTACCTAGCAACCATTGTGGTTACCTATCAACCATTGTGGTTACCTATCAACCATTGTGGTTACCTAGCAACCATTATGGTTACCTATCAACCATTGTGGTTACCTATCAACCATTGTGTTTACCTAGCAACCATTGTGGTAACCTAGCAACCATTGTGTTTACCTATCAACCATTGTGGTTACCTATCAACCATTGTGGTTACCTAGCAACCATTGTGGTTACCTATCAACCATTGTGGTTACCTATCAACCATTGTGGTTACCTATCAACCATTGTGTTTACCTAGCAACCATTGTGGTTACCTATCAACCATTGTGGTTACCTAGCAACCATTGTGGTTACCTATCAACCATTGTGGTTACCTATCAACCATTGTGTTTATCTAGCAACTATTGTGGTTACCTAGCAACCATTGTGTTTACCTAGCACCCATTGTGGTTACCCAGCAACTATTGTGGTTACCTAGCAACCATTGTGGTTACCTAGCAACCATTGTGTTTACCTATCAACCATTGTGGTTACCTAGCAACCATTGTGGTTACCTAGAAACCATTGTGGTTACCTATCAACCATTGTGTTTACCTAGCAACCATTCTGGTTACCTAGCAACCATTGTGTTTACCTAGCAACCATTGTGGTTGCCTATCAACCATTGTGGTTACCTATCAACCATTGTGGTTACCTATCAACCATTGTGTTTACCTAGCAACCATTCTGGTTACCTAGCAACCATTGTGTTTACCTAGCAACCATTGTGGTTGCCTATAAACCATTGTGGTTACCTATCAACCAATGTGGTTACCTATCAACCATTGTGTTTACCTATCATCCATTGTGTTTACCTAGCAACCATTGTGTTTACCTATCAACCATTGTGGTTACCTATCAACCATTGTGGTTACCTATCAACCATTGTGTTTACCTAGCAACCATTGTGGTTACCTATCAACCATTGTGGTTACCTAGCAACCATTGTGGTTACCTATCAACCATTGTGGTTACCTATCAACCATTGTGTTTATCTAGCAACTATTGTGGTTACCTAGCAACCATTGTGTTTACCTAGCACCCATTGTGGTTACCCAGCAACTATTGTGGTTACCTAGCAACCATTGTGGTTACCTAGCAACCATTGTGTTTACCTATCAACCATTGTGGTTACCTAGCAACCATTGTGGTTACCTAGAAACCATTGTGGTTACTTATCAACCATTGTGTTTACCTAGCAACCATTCTGGTTACCTAGCAACCATTGTGTTTACCTAGCAACCATTGTGGTTGCCTATCAACCATTGTGGTTACCTATCAACCATTGTGGTTACCTATCAACCATTGTGTTTACCTAGCAACCATTCTGGTTACCTAGCAACCATTGTGTTTACCTAGCAACCATTGTGGTTGCCTATAAACCATTGTGGTTACCTATCAACCATTGTGGTTACCTATCAACCATTGTGTTTACCTATCATCCATTGTGTTTACCTAGCAACCATTGTGTTTACCTAGCAACCATTGTGGTAACCTAGCAACCATTGTGTTTACCTATCAACCATTGTGGTTACCTATCAACCATTGTGGTTACCAAGCAACCATTGTGGTTACCTATCAACCATTGTGGTTACCTATCAACCATTGTGGTTACCTATCAACCATTGTGTTTACCTAGCAACCATTGTGGTTACCTATCAACCATTGTGGTTACCTAGCAACCATTGTGGTTACCTATCAACCATTGTGGTTACCTATCAACCATTGTGTTTATCTAGCAACTATTGTGGTTACCTAGCAACCATTGTGTTTACCTAGCACCCATTGTGGTTACCCAGCAACTATTGTGGTTACCTAGCAACCATTGTGGTTACCTAGCAACCATTGTGTTTACCTATCAACCATTGTGGTTACCTAGCAACCATTGTGGTTACCTATCAACCATTGGGTTACCTATCAACCATTGTGGCTACCTATCAACCATTGTGTTTACCTATAAACCATTGTGGTTACCTAGCAACCATTGTGTTTACCTAGCAACCATTGCGGTTACCTAGCAACCATTGTGGTTACCTAGCAACCATTGTGTTTACCTAGCAACCATTGTGGTTACCTATCAACCATTGTGGTTACCTATCAACCATTGTGTTTACCTAGCAACCATTGTGGTTACCTATCAATTATTGTGTTTACCTAGCAACCATTGTGGTTACCTATCAACCATTGTGGTTACCTATCAACCATTGTGGTTACCTATCAACCATTATGGTTACCTATCAACCATTGTGGTTACCTATCAACCATTGTGGTTACCTAGAAACCATTGTGGTTACCTATCAACCATTGTGTTTACCTAGCAACCATTCTGGTTACCTAGCAACCATTGTGTTTACCTAGCAACCATTGTGGTTGCCTATCAACCATTGTGGTTACCTATCAACCATTGTGGTTACCTATCAACCATTGTGGTTACCTATCAACCATTGTGTTTACCTAGCAACCATTCTGGTTACCTAGCAACCATTGTGTTTAACTAGCAACCATTGTGGTTGCCTATAAACCATTGTGGTTACCTATCAACCAATGTGGTTACCTATCAACCATTGTGTTTACCTATCATCCATTGTGTTTACCTAGCAACCATTGTGTTTACCTAGCAACCATTGTGGTAACCTAGCAACCATTGTGTTTACCTATCAACCATTGTGGTTACCTATCAACCATTGTGGTTACCTAGCAACCATTGTGGTTACCTATCAACCATTGTGGTTACCTATCAACCATTGTGGTTACCTATCAACCATTGTGTTTACCTAGCAACCATTGTGGTTACCTATCAACCATTGTGGTTACCTAGCAACCATTGTGGTTACCTATCAACCATTGTGGTTACCTATCAACCATTGTGTTTATCTAGCAACTATTATGGTTACCTAGCAACCATTGTGTTTACCTAGCACCCATTGTGGTTACCCAGCAACTATTGTGGTTACCTAGCAACCATTGTGGTTACCTAGCAACCATTGTGTTTACCTATCAACCATTGTGGTTACCTAGCAACCATTGTGGTTACCTAGCAACCATTGGGTTACCTATCAACCATTGTGGCTACCTATCAACCATTGTGTTTACCTATCAACCATTGTGGTTACCTATCAACCATTGTGGTTACCTAGCAACCATTGTGGTTACCTATCAATTATTGTGTTTACCTAGCAACCATTGTGGTTACCTATCAACCATTGTGGTTACCTATCAACCATTGTGGTTACCTAGCAACCATTGTGTTTACCTATCAACCATTGTGGCTACCTAGCAACCATTGTGTTTACCTAGCAACCATTAAGGTTACCTAGCAACCATTGTGTTTACCTAGTAACCATTGTGGTTACCTAGCAACCATTGTTGTTACCTAGCAACGATTGTGGTTACCTAGCAATCATTGTGGTTACCTAGAAACCATTGTGGTTACCTAGCAACCATTGTGGTTAAATAGCAACCATTGTGTTTACCTAGCAACCATTGTGTTTACCTATCAACCATTGTGGTTACCTATCAACCATTGTGGTTACCTAGCAACCATTGTGGTTACCTATCAATTATTGTGTTTACCTAGCAACCATTGTGGTTACCTATCAACCATTGTGGTTACCTATCAACCATTGTGGTTACCTATCAACCATTGTGGTTACCTAGAAACCATTGTGGTTACCTATCAACCATTGTGTTTACCTAGCAACCATTCTGGTTACCTAGCAACCATTGTGTTTACCTATCAACCATTGTGGTTGCCTATCAACCATTGTGGTTACCTATCAACCATTGTGGTTACCTATCAATCATTGTGTTTACCTAGCAACCATTCTGGTTACCTAGCAACAATTGTGTTTACCTAGCAACCATTGTGGTTGCCTATAAACCATTGTGGTTACCTATCAACCAATGTGGTTACCTATCAACCATTGTGTTTACCTATCATCCATTGTGTTTACCTAGCAACCATTGTGTTTACCTAGCAACCATTGTGGTAACCTAGCAACCATTGTGTTTACCTATCAACCATTGTGGTTACCTATCAACCATTGTGTTTACCTAGCAACCATTGTGGTTACCTATCAACCATTGTGGTTACCTAGCAACCATTGTGGTTACCTATCAACCATTGTGGTTACCTATCAACCATTGTGTTTATCTAGCAACTATTGTGGTTACCTAGCAACCATTGTGGTTACCTAGCAACCATTGTGTTTACCTAGCACCCATTGTGGTTACCCAGCAACTATTGTGGTTACCTAGCAACCATTGTGGTTACCTAGCAACCATTGTGTTTACCTATCAACCATTGTGGTTACCTAGCAACCATTGTGGTTACCTAGCAACCATTGGGTTACCTATCAACCATTGTGGCTACCTATCAACCATTGTGTTTACCTATAAACCATTGTGGTTACCTATCAACCATTGTGTTTACCTAGCAACCATTGCGGTTACCTAGCAACCATTGTGGTTACCTAGCAACCATTGTGTTTACCTAGCAACCATTGTGGTTACCTATCAACCATTGTGGTTACCTATCAACCATTGTGTTTACCTAGCAACCATTGTGATTACCTATCAACCATTGTGGTTACCTATCAACCATTGTGTTTACCTAGCAACCATTGTGGTTACCTATCAACCATTGTGGTTACCTATCAACCATTGTGTTTACCTATCAACCATTGTGGTTACCTAGCAACCATTGTGTTTACCTAGCAACCATTGTGGTTACCTAGCAACCATTGTGGTTACCTAGTAACCATTGTGGTTACCTAGCAACCATTGTGGTTACCTAGCAACGATTGTGGTTACCTAGCAACCATTGTGGTTAAATAGCAACCATTGTGTTTACCTAGCAACCATTGTGTTTACCTATCAACCATTGTGGTTACCTATCAACCATTGTGGTTACCTAGCAACCATCGTGGTTACCTGTCAACCATTGTGGTTACCTAGCAACCATTATGGTTACCTATTAACCATTGTGGTTACCTAGCAACCATTGTGGTTACCTAGAAACCATTGTGGTTACCTATCAACCATTGTGTTTACCTAGCAACCAGTCTGGTTACCTAGCAACCATTTTGTTTACCTAGCAACCTTTGTGGTTACCTTGCAACCATTGTGTTTACCTATCAACCATTCTGGTTACCTATCAACTATTGTGTTTACCTAGCAACCATTGTGGTTATCAATCAACCATTGTGGTTATCTAGCAACTATTGTGGTTACCTATCAACCATTGTGGTTACCTATCAACCATTGTGGTTAACTAGCAACCATTGTGTTTACCTAGCAACCATTGTGTTTACCTAGCAACCATTGTGGTTACCTAGCAACCATTGTGGTTACCTATCAATTATTGTGTTTACCTAGCAACCATTGTGGTTACCTGTCAACCATTGTGGTTACCTATCAAACATTTTGTTTACCTAGCAACCATTGTGATTACCTATCAACCATTGTGGTTACCTAGCAACCATTATGTTAACCTATCAACCATTGTGTGTACCTATCAACCATTGTGGCTACCTAGCAACCATTGTGTTTACCTAGCAACCATTAAGGTTACCTAGCAACCATTGTGTTTACCTAGTAACCATTGTGGTTACCTAGCAACCATTGTGGTTACCTAGCAACGATTGTGGTTACCTAGCAATCATTGTGGTTACCTAGAAACCATTGTGGTTACCTAGCAACCATTGTGGTTAAATAGCAACCATTGTGTTTACCTAGCAACCATTGTGTTTACCTATCAACCATTGTGGTTACCTATCAACCATTGTGGTTACCTAGCAACCATTGTGGTTACCTATCAACCATTGTGGTTACCTATCAACCATTGTGGTTACCTAGCAACCATTATGGTTACCTATCAACCATTGTGGTTACCTATCAACCATTGTGGTTACCTAGAAACCATTGTGGTTACCTATCAACCATTGTGTTTACCTAGCAACCATTCTGGTTACCTAGCAACCATTGTGTTTACCTAGCAACCATTGTGGTTGCCTATCAACCATTGTGGTTACCTATCAACCATTGTGGTTACCTATCAACCATTGTGTTTACCTAGCAACCATTCTGGTTACCTAGCAACCATTGTGTTTACCTAGCAACCATTGTGGTTGCCTATAAACCATTGTGGTTACCTATCAACCAATGTGGTTACCTATCAACCATTGTGTTTACCTATCATCCATTGTGTTTACCTAGCAACCATTGTGTTTACCTAGCAACCATTGTGGTAACCTAGCAACCATTGTGTTTACCTATCAACCATTGTGGTTACCTATCAACCATTGTGGTTACCTAGCAACCATTGTGGTTACCTATCAACCATTGTGGTTACCTATCAACCATTGTGGTTACCTATCAACCATTGTGTTTACCTAGCAACCATTGTGGTTACCTATCAACCATTGTGGTTACCTAGCAACCATTGTGGTTACCTATCAACCATTGTGGTTACCTATCAACCATTGTGTTTATCTAGCAACTATTGTGGTTACCTAGCAACCATTGTGTTTACCTAGCACCCATTGTGGTTACCCAGCAACTATTGTGGTTACCTAGCAACCATTGTGGTTACCTAGCAACCATTGTGTTTACCTATCAACCATTATGGTTACCTAGCAACCATTGTGGTTACCTAGCAACCATTGGGTTACCTATCAACCATTGTGGCTACCTATCAACCATTGTGTTTACCTATAAACCATTGTGGTTACCTAGCAACCATTGTGTTTACCTCGCAACCATTGCGGTTACCTAGCAACCATTGTGGTTACCTAGCAACCATTGTGTTTACCTAGCAACCATTGTGGTTACCTATCAACCATTGTGGTTACCTATCAACCATTGTGTTTACCTAGCAACCATTGTGGTTACCTATCAACCATTGTGGTTACCTATCAACCATTGTGTTTACCTAGCAACCATTGTGGTTACCTACCAACCATTGTGGTTACCTATCAACCATTGTGTTTACCTATCAACCATTGTGGTTACCTAGCAACCATTGTGTTTACCTAGCAACCATTGTGGTTACCTAGCAACCATTGTGGTTACCTAGTAACCATTGTGGTTACCTAGCAACCATTGTGGTTACCTAGCAACGATTGTGGTTACCTAGCAACCATTGTGGTTAAATAGCAACCATTGTGTTTACCTAGCAACCATTGTGTTTACCTATCAACCATTGTGGTTACCTATCAACCATTGTGGTTACCTAGCAACCATTATGGTTACCTATCAACCATTGTGGTTACCTAGCAACCATTGTGGTTACCTAGAAACCATTGTGGTTACCTATCAACCATTGTGGTTACCTAGCAACCATTGTGTTTACCTAGCAACCATTGTGTTTACCTAGCAACCATTGTGGTTACCTAGCAACCATTGTGGTTACCTATCAATTATTGTGTTTACCTAGCAACCATTGTGGTTACCTGTCAACCATTGTGGTTACCTATCAACCATTGTGGTTACCTAGCAACCATTATGGTTACCTATCAACCATTGTGGTTACCTATCAACCATTGTGGTTACCTAGAAACCATTGTGGTTACCTATCAACCATTGTGTTTACCTAGCAACCATTCTGGTTACCTAGCAACCATTGTGATTACCTAGCAACCATTGTGGTTGCCTATCAACCATTGTGGTTACCTATCAACCATTGTGGTTACCTATCAACCATTGTGTTTACCTAGCAACCATTCTGGTTACCTAGCAACCATTGTGTTTACCTAGCAACCATTGTGGTTGCCTATCAACCATTGTGGTTACCTATCAACCATTGTGGTTACCTATCAACCATTGTGTTTACCTAGCAACCATTCTGGTTACCTAGCAACCATTGTGTTTACCTAGCAACCATTGTGGCTGCCTATAAACCATTGTGGTTACCTATCAACCAATGTGGTTACCTATCAACCATTGTGTTTACCTATCATCCATTGTGTTTACCTAGCAACCATTGTGTTTACCTAGCAACCATTGTGGTAACCTAGCAACCATTGTGTTTACCTATCAACCATTGTGGTTACCTATCAACCATTGTGGTTACCTAGCAACCATTGTGGTTACCTAGAAACCATTGTGGTTACCTATCAACCATTGTGGTTACCTAGCAACCATTGTGTTTACCTAGCAACCATTGTGTTTACCTAGCAACCATTGTGGTTACCTAGCAACCATTGTGGTTACCTATCAATTATTGTGTTTACCTAGCAACCATTGTGGTTACCTGTCAACCATTGTGGTTACCTATCAACCATTGTGGTTACCTAGCAACCATTATGGTTACCTATCAACCATTGTGGTTACCTATCAACCATTGTGGTTACCTAGAAACCATTGTGGTTACCTATCAACCATTGTGTTTACCTAGCAACCATTCTGGTTACCTAGCAACCATTGTGATTACCTAGCAACCATTGTGGTTGCCTATCAACCATTGTGGTTACCTATCAACCATTGTGGTTACCTATCAACCATTGTGTTTACCTAGCAACCATTCTGGTTACCTAGCAACCATTGTGTTTACCTAGCAACCATTGTGGTTGCCTATCAACCATTGTGGTTACCTATCAACCATTGTGGTTACCTATCAACCATTGTGTTTACCTAGCAACCATTCTGGTTACCTAGCAACCATTGTGTTTACCTAGCAACCATTGTGGCTGCCTATAAACCATTGTGGTTACCTATCAACCAATGTGGTTACCTATCAACCATTGTGTTTACCTATCATCCATTGTGTTTACCTAGCAACCATTGTGTTTACCTAGCAACCATTGTGGTAACCTAGCAACCATTGTGTTTACCTATCAACCATTGTGGTTACCTATCAACCATTGTGGTTACCTAGCAACCATTGTGGTTACCTATCAACCATTGTGGTTACTTATCAACCATTGTGGTTACCTATCAACCATTGTGTTTACCTA
Organism: Anomaloglossus baeobatrachus; assembly: GCF_048569485.1. NCBI lineage: Eukaryota > Metazoa > Chordata > Amphibia > Anura > Aromobatidae > Anomaloglossus > Anomaloglossus baeobatrachus. Next base: position 261,100,757 of record NC_134357.1, read on the forward strand.
GCAACCATTGTGGTTACCTAGCAACCATTGTGGTTACCTAGCAACGATTGTGGTTACCTAGCAACCATTGTGGTTAAATAGCAACCATTGTGTTTACCTAGCAACCATTGTGTTTACCTATCAACCATTGTGGTTACCTATCAACCATTGTGGTTACCTAGCAACCATTATGGTTACCTATCAACCATTGTGGTTACCTAGCAACCATTGTGGTTACCTAGAAACCATTGTGGTTACCTATCAACCATTGTGGTTACCTAGCAACCATTGTGTTTACCTAGCAACCATTGTGTTTACCTAGCAACCATTGTGGTTACCTAGCAACCATTGTGGTTACCTATCAATTATTGTGTTTACCTAGCAACCATTGTGGTTACCTGTCAACCATTGTGGTTACCTATCAACCATTGTGGTTACCTAGCAACCATTATGGTTACCTATCAACCATTGTGGTTACCTATCAACCATTGTGGTTACCTAGAAACCATTGTGGTTACCTATCAACCATTGTGTTTACCTAGCAACCATTCTGGTTACCTAGCAACCATTGTGATTACCTAGCAACCATTGTGGTTGCCTATCAACCATTGTGGTTACCTATCAACCATTGTGGTTACCTATCAACCATTGTGTTTACCTAGCAACCATTCTGGTTACCTAGCAACCATTGTGTTTACCTAGCAACCATTGTGGTTGCCTATCAACCATTGTGGTTACCTATCAACCATTGTGGTTACCTAGCAACCATTGTGTTTACCTAGCAACCATTCTGGTTACCTAGCAACCATTGTGTTTACCTAGCAACCATTGTGGCTGCCTATAAACCATTGTGGTTACCTATCAACCAATGTGGTTACCTATCAACCATTGTGTTTACCTATCATCCATTGTGTTTACCTAGCAACCATTGTGTTTACCTAGCAACCATTGTGGTAACCTAGCAACCATTGTGTTTACCTATCAACCATTGTGGTTACCTATCAACCATTGTGGTTACCTAGCAACCATTGTGGTTACCTATCAACCATTGTGGTTACTTATCAACCATTGTGGTTACCTATCAACCATTGTGGTTACCTAGCAACCATTGTGGTTACCTATCAACCATTGTGGTTACCTAGCAACCATTGTGTTTATCTAGCAACTATTGTGGTTACCTAGCAACCATTGTGTTTACCTAGCACCCATTGTGGTTACCCAGCAACTATTGTGGTTACCTAGCAACCATTGTGGTTACCTAGCAACCATTGTGTTTACCTATCAACCATTGTGGTTACCTAGCAACCATTGTGGTTACCTAGCAACCATTGGGTTACCTATCAACCATTGTGGCTACCTATCAACCATTGTGTTTACCTATAAACCATTGTGGTTACCTAGCAACCATTGTGTTTACCTAGCAACCATTGTGGTTACCTAGCAACCATTGTGTTTACCTAGCAACCATTGTGTTTACCTAGCAACCATTGTGGTTACCTAGCAACCATTGTGGTTACCTATCAATTATTGTGTTTACCTAGCAACCATTGTGGTTACCTGTCAACCATTGTGGTTACCTATCAACCATTGTGGTTACCTAGCAACCATTATGGTTACCTATCAACCATTGTGGTTACCTATCAACCATTGTGGTTACCTAGAAACCATTGTGGTTACCTATCAACCATTGTGTTTACCTAGCAACCATTCTGGTTACCTAGCAACCATTGTGATTACCTAGCAACCATTGTGGTTGCCTATCAACCATTGTGGTTACCTATCAACCATTGTGGTTACCTATCAACCATTGTGTTTACCTAGCAACCATTCTGGTTACCTAGCAACCATTGTGTTTACCTAGCAACCATTGTGGTTGCCTATCAACCATTGTGGTTACCTATCAACCATTGTGGTTACCTATCAACCATTGTGTTTACCTAGCAACCATTCTGGTTACCTAGCAACCATTGTGTTTACCTAGCAACCATTGTGGTTGCCTATAAACCATTGTGGTTACCTATCAACCAATGTGGTTACCTATCAACCATTGTGTTTACCTATCATCCATTGTGTTTACCTAGCAACCATTGTGTTTACCTAGCAACCATTGTGGTAACCTAGCAACCATTGTGTTTACCTATCAACCATTGTGGTTACCTATCAACCATTGTGGTTACCTAGAAACCATTGTGGTTACCTATCAACCATTGTGGTTACCTATCAACCATTGTGGTTACCTATCAACCATTGTGTTTACCTAGCAACCATTGTGGTTACCTATCAACCATTGTGGTTACCTAGCAACCATTGTGGTTACCTATCAACCATTGTGGTTACCTATCAACCATTGTGTTTATCTAGCAACTATTGTGGTTACCTAGCAACCATTGTGTTTACCTAGCACCCATTGTGGTTACCCAGCAACTATTGTGGTTACCTAGCAACCATTGTGGTTACCTAGCAACCATTGTGTTTACCTATCAACCATTGTGGTTACCTAGCAACCATTGTGGTTACCTAGCAACCATTGGGTTACCTATCAACCATTGTGGCTACCTATCAACCATTGTGTTTACCTATAAACCATTGTGGTTACCTAGCAACCATTGTGTTTACCTAGCAACCATTGCGGTTACCTAGCAACCATTGTGGTTACCTAGCAACCATTGTGTTTACCTAGCAACCATTGTGGTTACCTATCAACCATTGTGGTTACCTATCAACCATTGTGTTTACCTAGCAACCATTGTGGTTACCTATCAACCATTGTGGTTACCTATCAACCATTGTGTTTACCTAGCAACCATTGTGGTTACCTATCAACCATTGTGGTTACCTATCAACCATTGTGTTTACCTATCAACCATTGTGGTTACCTAGCAACCATTGTGTTTACCTAGCAACCATTGTGGTTACCTAGCAACCATTGTGGTTACCTAGTAACCATTGTGGTTACCTAGCAACCATTGTGGTTACCTAGCAACGATTGTGGTTACCTAGCAACCATTGTGGTTAAATAGCAACCATTGTGTTTACCTAGCAACCATTGTGTTTACCTATCAACCATTGTGGTTACCTAGCAACCATTGTGGTTACCTATCAACCATTGTGGTTACCTAGCAACCATTATGGTTACCTATCAACCATTGTGGTTACCTAGAAACCATTGTGGTTACCTAGAAACCATTGTGGTTACCTATCAACCATTGTGTTTACCTAGCAACCAGTCTGGTTACCTAGCAACCATTTTGTTTACCTAGCAACCTTTGTGGTTACCTTGCAACCATTGTGTTTACCTATCAACCATTCTGGTTACCTATCAACTATTGTGTTTACCTAGCAACCATTGTGGTTACCAATCAACCATTGTGGTTATCTAGCAACTATTGTGGTTACCTATCAACCATTGTGGTTACCTATCAACCATTGTGGTTAACTAGCAACCATTGTGGTTACCTATCAACTATTGTGTTTACCTATCAACCATTCTGGTTACCTATCAACTATTGTGTTTACCTAGCAACCATTGTGGTTACCAATCAACCATTGTGGTTATCTAGCAACTATTGTGGTTACCTATCAACCATTGTGGTTACCTATCAACCATTGTGGTTAACTAGCAACCATTGTGTTTACCTAGCAACCATTGTGTTTACCTAGCAACCATTGTGGTTACCTAGCAACCATTGTGGTTACCTATCAATTATTGTGTTTACCTAGCAACCATTGTGGTTACCTGTCAACCATTGTGGTTACCTATCAAACATTTTGTTTACCTAGCAACCATTGTGATTACCTATCAACCATTGTGGTTACCTAGCAACCATTATGTTAACCTATCAACCATTGTGTTTACCTATCAACCATTGTGGCTACCTAGCAACCATTGTGTTTACCTAGCAACCATTAAGGTTACCTAGCAACCATTGTGTTTACCTAGTAACCATTGTGGTTACCTAGCAACCATTGTGGTTACCTAGCAACGATTGTGGTTACCTAGCAATCATTGTGGTTACCTAGAAACCATTGTGGTTACCTAGCAACCATTGTGGTTAAATAGCAACCATTGTGTTTACCTAGCAACCATTGTGTTTACCTATCAACCATTGTGGTTACCTATCAAACATTGTGGTTACCTAGCAACCATTGTGGTTACCTATCAATTATTGTGTTTACCTAGCAACCATTGTGGTTACCTATCAACCATTGTGGTTACCTATCAACCATTGTGGTTACCTAGCAACCATTATGGTTACCTATCAACCATTGTGGTTACCTATCAACCATTGTGGTTACCTAGAAACCATTGTGGTTACCTATCAACCATTGTGTTTACCTAGCAACCATTCTGGTTACCTAGCAACCATTGTGTTTACCTAGCAACCATTGTGGTTGCCTATCAACCATTGTGGTTACCTATCAACCATTGTGGTTACCTATCAACCATTGTGTTTACCTAGCAACCATTCTGGTTACCTAGCAACCATTGTGTTTACCTAGCAACCATTGTGGTTGCCTATAAACCATTGTGGTTACCTATCAACCAATGTGGTTACCTATCAACCATTGTGTTTACCTATCATCCATTGTGTTTACCTAGCAACCATTGTGTTTACCTAGCAACCATTGTGGTAACCTAGCAACCATTGTGTTTACCTATCAACCATTGTGGTTACCTATCAACCATTGTGGTTACCTAGCAACCATTGTGGTTACCTATCAACCATTGTGGTTACCTATCAACCATTGTGGTTACCTATCAACCATTGTGTTTACCTAGCAACCATTGTGGTTACCTATCAACCATTGTGGTTACCTAGCAACCATTGTGGTTACCTATCAACCATTGTGGTTACCTATCAACCATTGTGTTTATCTAGCAACTATTGTGGTTACCTAGCAACCATTGTGTTTACCTAGCACCCATTGTGGTTACCCAGCAACTATTGTGGTTACCTAGCAACCATTGTGGTTACCTAGCAACCATTGTGTTTACCTATCAACCATTGTGGTTACCTAGCAACCATTGTGGTTACCTAGCAACCATTGGGTTACCTATCAACCATTGTGGCTACCTATCAACCATTGTGTTTACCTATAAACCATTGTGGTTACCTAGCAACCATTGTGTTTACCTAGCAACCATTGCGGTTACCTAGCAACCATTGTGGTTACCTAGCAACCATTGTGTTTACCTAGCAACCATTGTGGTTACCTATCAACCATTGTGGTTACCTATCAACCATTGTGTTTACCTAGCAACCATTGTGGTTACCTATCAACCATTGTGGTTACCTATCAACCATTGTGTTTACCTAGCAACCATTGTGGTTACCTATCAACCATTGTGGTTACCTATCAACCATTGTGTTTACCTATCAACCATTGTGGTTACCTAGCAACCATTGTGTTTACCTAGCAACCATTGTGGTTACCTAGCAACCATTGTGGTTACCTAGTAACCATTGTGGTTACCTAGCAACCATTGTGGTTACCTAGCAACGATTGTGGTTACCTAGCAACCATTGTGGTTAAATAGCAACCATTGTGTTTACCTAGCAACCATTGTGTTTACCTATCAACCATTGTGGTTACCTATCAACCATTGTGGTTACCTAGCAACCATTGCGGTTACCTATCAACCATTGTGGTTACCTAGCAACCATTATGGTTACCTATCAACCATTGTGGTTACCTAGCAACCATTGTGGTTACCTAGAAACCATTGTGGTTACCTATCAACCATTGTGGTTACCTAGCAACCATTGTGTTTACCTAGCAACCATTGTGTTTACCTAGCAACCATTGTGGTTACCTAGCAACCATTGTGGTTACCTATCAATTATTGTGTTTACCTAGCAACCATTGTGGTTACCTGTCAACCATTGTGGTTACCTATCAAACATTTTGTTTACCTAGCAACCATTGTGATTACCTATCAACCATTGTGGTTACCTAGCAACCATTATGTTAACCTATCAACCATTGTGTTTACCTATCAACCATTGTGGCTACCTAGCAACCATTGTGTTTACCTAGCAACCATTAAGGTTACCTTGCAACCATTGTGTTTACCTAGTAACCATTGTGGTTACCTAGCAACCATTGTGGTTACCTAGCAACGATTGTGGTTACCTAGCAATCATTGTGGTTACCTAGAAACCATTGTGGTTACCTAGCAACCATTGTGGTTAAATAGCAACCATTGTGTTTACCTAGCAACCATTGTGTTTACCTATCAACCATTGTGGTTACCTATCAACCATTGTGGTTACCTAGCAACCATTGTGGTTACCTATCAATTATTGTGTTTACCTAGCAACCATTGTGGTTACCTATCAACCATTGTGGTTACCTATCAACCATTGTGGTTACCTAGCAACCATTGTGTTTACCTATCAACCATTGTGGCTACCTAGCAACCATTGTGTTTACCTAGCAACCATTAAGGTTACCTAGCAACCATTGTGTTTACCTAGTAACCATTGTGGTTACCTAGCAACCATTGTGGTTACCTAGCAACGATTGTGGTTACCTAGCAATCATTGTGGTTACCTAGAAACCATTGTGGTTACCTAGCAACCATTGTGGTTAAATAGCAACCATTGTGTTTACCTAGCAACCATTGTGTTTACCTATCAACCATTGTGGTTACCTATCAACCATTGTGGTTACCTAGCAACCATTGTGGTTACCTATCATTTATTGTGTTTACCTAGCAACCATTGTGGTTACCTATCAACCATTGTGGTTACCTATCAACCATTGTGGTTACCTAGCAACCATTATGGTTACCTATCAACCATTGTGGTTACCTATCAACCATTGTGGTTACCTAGAAACCATTGTGGTTACCTATCAACCATTGTGTTTACCTAGCAACCATTCTGGTTACCTAGCAACCATTGTGTTTACCTAGCAACCATTGTGGTTGGCTATCAACCATTGTGGTTACCTATCAACCATTGTGGTTACCTATCAACCATTGTGTTTACCTAGCAACCATTCTGGTTACCTAGCAACCATTGTGTTAGCAACCATTGTGGTTGCCTATAAACCATTGTGGTTACCTATCAACCAATGTGGTTACCTATCAACCATTGTGTTTACCTATCATCCATTGTGTTTACCTAGCAACCATTGTGTTTACCTAGCAACCATTGTGGTAACCTAGCAACCATTGTGTTTACCTATCAACCATTGTGGTTACCTATCAACCATTGTGGTTACCTAGCAACCATTGTGGTTACCTATCAACCATTGTGGTTACCTATCAACCATTGTGTTTACCTAGCAACCATTGTGGTTACCTATCAACCATTGTGGTTACCTAGCAACCATTGTGGTTACCTATCAATTATTGTGGTTACCTATCAACCATTGTGTTTATCTAGCAACTATTGTGGTTACCTAGCAACCATTGTGTTTACCTAGCACCCATTGTGGTTACCCAGCAACTATTGTGGTTACCTAGCAACCATTGTGGTTACCTAGCAACCATTGTGTTTACCTATCAACCATTGTGGTTACCTAGCAACCATTGTGGTTACCTAGCAACCATTGGGTTACCTATCAACCATTGTGGCTACCTATCAACCATTGTGTTTACCTATAAACCATTGTGGTTACCTAGCAACCATTGTGTTTACCTAGCAACCATTGCGGTTACCTAGCAACCATTGTGGTTACCTAGCAACCATTGTGTTTACCTAGCAACCATTGTGGTTACCTATCAACCATTGTGGTTACCTATCAACCATTGTGTTTACCTAGCAACCATTGTGGTTACCTATCAACCATTGTGGTTACCTATCAACCATTGTGTTTACCTAGCAACCATTGTGGTTACCTATCAACCATTGTGGTTACCTATCAACCATTGTGTTTACCTATCAACCATTGTGGTTACTTAGCAACCATTGTGTTTACCTAGCAACCATTGTGGTTACCTAGCAACCATTGTGGTTACCTAGTAACCATTGTGGTTACCTAGCAACGATTGTGGTTACCTAGCAACCATTGTGGTTAAATAGCAACCATTGTGTTTACCTAGCAACCATTGTTTACCTATCAACCATTGTGGTTACCTATCAACCATTGTGGTTACCTAGCAACCATTGTGGTTACCTATCAACCATTGTGGTTACCTAGCAACCATTATGGTTACCTATCAACCATTGTGGTTACCTAGCAACCATTGTGGTTACCTAGAAACCATTGTGGTTACCTATCAACAATTGTGGTTACCTAGCAACCATTGTGTTTACCTAGCAACCATTGTGTTTACCTAGCAACCATTGTGGTTACCTAGCAACCATTGTGGTTACCTATCAATTATTGTGTTTACCTAGCAACCATTGTGGTTACCTGTCAACCATTGTGGTTACCTATCAAACATTTTGTTTACCTAGCAACCATTGTGATTACCTATCAACCATTGTGGTTACCTAGCAACCATTATGTTAACCTATCAACCATTGTGTTTACCTATCAACCATTGTGGCTACCTAGCAACCATTGTGTTTACCTAGCAACCATTAAGGTTACCTAGCAACCATTGTGTTTTCCTAGTAACCATTGTGGTTACCTAGCAACCATTGTGGTTACCTAGCAACGATTGTGGTTACCTAGCAATCATTGTGGTTACCTAGAAACCATTGTGGTTACCTAGCAACCATTGTGGTTAAATAGCAACCATTGTGTTTACCTAGCAACCATTGTGTTTACCTATCAACCATTGTGGTTACCTATCAACCATTGTGGTTACCTAGCAACCATTGTGGTTACCTATCAATTATTGTGTTTACCTAGCAACCATTGTGGTTACCTATCAACCATTGTGGTTACCTATCAACCATTGTGGTTACCTAGCAACCATTGTGTTTACCTATCAACCATTGTGGCTACCTAGCAACCATTGTGTTTACCTAGCAACCATTAAGGTTACCTAGCAACCATTGTGTTTACCTAGTAACCATTGTGGTTACCTAGCAACCATTGTGGTTACCTAGCAACGATTGTGGTTACCTAGCAATCATTGTGGTTACCTAGAAACCATTGTGGTTACCTAGCAACCATTGTGGTTAAATAGCAACCATTGTGTTTACCTAGCAACCATTGTGTTTACCTATCAACCATTGTGGTTACCTATCAACCATTGTGGTTACCTAGCAACCATTGTGGTTACCTATCAATTATTGTGTTTACCTAGCAACCATTGTGGTTACCTATCAACCATTGTGGTTACCTATCAACCATTGTGGTTACCTAGAAACCATTATGGTTACCTATCAACCATTGTGGTTACCTATCAACCATTGTGGTTACCTAGAAACCATTGTGGTTACCTATCAACCATTGTGTTTACCTAGCAACCATTCTGGTTACCTAGCAACCATTGTGTTTACCTAGCAACCATTGTGGTTGCCTATCAACCATTGTGGTTACCTATCAACCATTGTGGTTACCTATCAACCATTGTGTTTACCTAGCAACCATTCTGGTTACCTAGCAACCATTGTGTTTACCTAGCAACCATTGTGGTTGCCTATAAACCATTGTGGTTACCTATCAACCAATGTGGTTACCTATCAACCATTGTGTTTACCTATCATCCATTGTGTTTACCTAGCAACCATTGTGTTTACCTAGCAACCATTGTGGTAACCTAGCAACCATTGTGTTTACCTATCAACCATTGTGGTTACCTATCAACCATTGTGGTTACCTATCAACCATTGTGGTTACCTATCAACCATTGTGGTTACCTATCAACCATTGTGTTTACCTAGCAACCATTGTGGTTACCTATCAACCATTGTGGTTACCTAGCAACCATTGTGGTTACCTATTAACCATTGTGGTTACCTATCAACCATTGTGTTTATCTAGCAACTATTGTGGTTACCTAGCAACCATTGTGTTTACCTAGCACCCATTGTGGTTACCCAGCAACTATTGTGGTTACCTAGCAACCATTGTGGTTACCTAGCAACCATTGTGTTTACCTATCAACCATTGTGGTTACCTAGCAACCATTGTGGTTACCTAGCAACCATTGGGTTACCTATCAACCATTGTGGCTACCTATCAACCATTGTGTTTACCTATAAACCATTGTGGTTACCTAGCAACCATTGTGTTTACCTAGCAACCATTGCGGTTACCTAGCAACCATTGTGGTTACCTAGCAACCATTGTGTTTACCTAGCAACCATTGTGGTTACCTATCAACCATTGTGGTTACCTATCAACCATTGTGTTTACCTAGCAACCATTGTGGTTACCTATCAACCATTGTGGTTACCTATCAACCATTGTGTTTACCTAGCAACCATTGTGGTTACCTATCAACCATTGTGGTTACCTATCAACCATTGTGTTTACCTATCAACCATTGTGGTTACCTAGCAACCATTGTGTTTACCTAGCAACCATTGTGGTTACCTAGCAACCATTGTGGTTACCTAGTAACCATTGTGGTTACCTAGCAACCATTGTGGTTACCTAGCAACGATTGTGGTTACCTAGCAACCATTGTGGTTAAATAGCAACCATTGTGTTTACCTAGCAACCATTGTGGTTACCTATCAACCATTGTGGTTACCTAGCAACCATTGTGGTTACCTATCAACCATTGTGGTTACCTAGCAACCATTATGGTTACCTATCAACCATTGTGGTTACCTAGCAACCATTGTGGCTACCTAGAAACCATTGTGGTTACCTATCAACCATTGTGTTTACCTAGCAACCAGTCTGGTTACCTAGCAACCATTTTGTTTACCTAGCAACCTTTGTGGTTACCTTGCAACCATTGTGTTTACCTATCAACCATTCTGGTTACCTATCAACTATTGTGTTTACCTAGCAACCATTGTGGTTACCAATCAACCATTGTGGTTATCTAGCAACTATTGTGGTTACCTATCAACCATTGTGGTTACCTATCAACCATTGTGGTTAACTAGCAACCAATTTGGTTACCTAGCAACCATTGTGTTTACCTAGCAACCATTGTGGTTACCTATCAACCATTGTGGTTACCTAGCAACCATTGTGGTTACCTAGCAACCATTGTGTTTACCTAGCAACCACTGTGGTTACCTAGCAACCATTGTGGTTACCTGTCAACCATTGTGTTTATCTAGCAACTATTGTGGTTAGCTAGCAACCATTGTGTTTACCTAGCAACCATTGTGGTTGCCTATCAAAAATGGTGGTTACCTATCAACCATTGTGGTTACCTATCAACCATTGTGTTTACCTATCAACCATTGTGTTTACCTAGCAACCATTGTGTTTACCTAGCAACCATTGTGGTAACCTAGCAACCATTGTGTTTACCTATCAACCATTGTGGTTACCTCTCAACCATTGTGGTTACCTAGCAACCATTGTGGTTACCTATCAACCATTGTGTTTACCTAACAACTATTGTGGTTACCTATCAACCATTGTGGTTACCTAGCAACCATTGTGGTTACCTATCAACCATTGTGGTTACCCAGCAACCATTGTGGTTACCTAGCAACCATTGTGGTTACCTATCAACCATTGTGTTTACCTATCAACCATTGTGGTTAACTAGCAACCATTGTGGTTAACTGGCAACCATTGTGTTTACCTAGCAACCATTGTGGTTACCTATCAACCATTGTGGTTACCTAGCAACCATTGTGTTTACCTAGCAACCATTGTGTTTACCTAGCAACCATTGTGGTTACCTAGCAACCATTGTGGTTACCTATCAATTATTGTGTTTACCTAGCAACCATTGTGGTTACCTGTCAACCATTGTGGTTACCTATCAAACATTTTGTTTACCTAGCAACCATTGTGATTACCTATCAACCATTGTGGTTACCTAGCAACCATTATGTTAACCTATCAACCATTGTGTTTACCTATCAACCATTGTGGCTACCTAGCAACCATTGTGTTTACCTAGCAACCATTAAGGTTACCTAGCAACCATTGTGTTTACCTAGTAACCATTGTGGTTACCTAGCAACCATTGTGGTTACCTAGCAACGATTGTGGTTACCTAGCAATCATTGTGGTTACCTAGAAACCATTGTGGTTACCTAGCAACCATTGTGGTTAAATAGCAACCATTGTGTTTACCTAGCAACCATTGTGTTTACCTATCAACCATTGTGGTTACCTATCAACCATTGTGGTTACCTAGCAACCATTGTGGTTACCTATCAATTATTGTGTTTACCTAGCAACCATTGTGGTTACCTATCAACCATTGTGGTTACCTATTAACCATTGTGGTTACCTAGCAACCATTATGGTTACCTATCAACCATTGTGGTTACCTATCAACCATTGTGGTTACCTAGAAACCATTGTGGTTACCTATCAACCATTGTGTTTACCTAGCAACCATTCTGGTTACCTAGCAACCATTGTGTTTACCTAGCAACCATTGTGGTTGCCTATCAACCATTGTGGTTACCTATCAACCATTGTGGTTACCTATCAACCATTGTGTTTACCTAGCAACCATTCTGGTTACCTAGCAACCATTGTGTTTACCTAGCAACCATTGTGGTTGCCTATAAACCATTGTGGTTACCTATCAACCAATGTGGTTACCTATCAACCATTGTGTTTACCTATCATCCATTGTGTTTACCTAGCAACCATTGTGTTTACCTAGCAACCATTGTGGTAACCTAGCAACCATTGTGTTTACCTATCAACCATTGTGGTTACCTATCAACCATTGTGGTTACCTAGCAACCATTGTGGTTACCTATCAACCATTGTGGTTACCTATCAACCATTGTGGTTACCTATCAACCATTGTGTTTACCTAGCAACCATTGTGGTTACCTATCAACCATTGTGGTTACCTAGCAACCATTGTGGTTACCTATCAACCATTGTGGTTACCTATCAACCATTGTGTTTATCTAGCAACTATTGTGGTTACCTAGCAACCATTGTGTTTACCTAGCACCCATTGTGGTTACCCAGCAACTATTGTGGTTACCTAGCAACCATTGTGGTTACCTAGCAACCATTGTGTTTACCTATCAACCATTGTGGTTACCTAGCAACCATTGTGGTTACCTAGCAACCATTGGGTTACCTATCAACCATTGTGGCTACCTATCAACCATTGTGTTTACCTATAAACCATTGTGGTTACCTAGCAACCATTGTGTTTACCTAGCAACCATTGCGGTTACCTAGCAACCATTGTGGTTACCTAGCAACCATTGTGTTTACCTAGCAACCATTGTGGTTACCTATCAACCATTGTGGTTACCTATCAACCATTGTGTTTACCTAGCAACCATTGTGGTTACCTATCAACCATTGTGGTTACCTATCAACCATTGTGTTTACCTAGCAACCATTGTGGTTGCCTATCAACCATTGTGGTTACCTATCAACCATTGTGTTTACCTATCAACCATTGTGGTTACCTAGCAACCATTGTGTTTACCTAGCAACCATTGTGGTTACCTAGCAACCATTGTGGTTACCTAGTAACCATTGTGGTTACCTAGCAACCATTGTGGTTACCTAGCAACGATTGTGGTTACCTAGCAACCATTGTGGTTAAATAGCAACCATTGTGTTTACCTAGCAACCATTGTGTTTACCTATCAACCATTGTGGTTACCTATCAACCATTGTGGTTACCTAGCAACCATTGTGGTTACCTATCAACCATTGTGGTTACCTAGCAACCATTACGGTTACCTATCAACCATTGTGGTTACCTAGCAACCATTGTGGTTACCTAGAAACCATTGTGGTTACCTATCAACCATTGTGGTTACCTAGCAACCATTGTGTTTACCTAGCAACCATTGTGTTTACCTAGCAACCATTGTGGTTACCTAGCAACCATTGTGGTTACCTATCAATTATTGTGTTTACCTAGCAACCATTGTGGTTACCTGTCAACCATTGTGGTTACCTATCAAACATTTTGTTTACCTAGCAACCATTGTGATTACCTATCAACCATTGTGGTTACCTAGCAACCATTATGTTAACCTATCAACCATTGTGTTTACCTATCAACCATTGTGGCTACCTAGCAACCATTGTGTTTACCTAGCAACCATTAAGGTTACCTAGCAACCATTGTGTTTACCTAGTAACCATTGTGGTTACCTAGCAACCATTGTGGTTACCTAGCAACGATTGTGGTTACCTAGCAATCATTGTGGTTACCTAGAAACCATTGTGGTTACCTAGCAACCATTGTGGTTAAATAGCAACCATTGTGTTTACCTAGCAACCATTGTGTTTACCTATCAACCATTGTGGTTACCTATCAACCATTGTGGTTACCTAGCAACCATTGTGGTTACCTATCAATTATTGTGTTTACCTAGCAACCATTGTGGTTACCTATCAACCATTGTGGTTTTCTATCAACCATTGTGGTTACCTAGCAACCATTGTGTTTACCTATCAACCATTGTGGCTACCTAGCAACCATTGTGTTTACCTAGCAACCATTAAGGTTACCTAGCAACCATTGTGTTTACCTAGTAACCATTTTGGTTACCTAGCAACCATTGTGGTTACCCAGCAACGATTGTGGTTACCTAGCAATCATTGTGGTTACCTAGAAACCATTGTGGTTACCTAGCAACCATTGTGGTTAAATAGCAACCATTGTGTTTACCTAGCAACCATTGTGTTTACCTATCAACCATTGTGGTTACCTATCAACCATTGTGGTTACCTAGCAACCATTGTGGTTACCTATCAATTATTGTGTTTACCTAGCAACCATTGTGGTTACCTATCAACCATTGTGGTTACCTATCAACCATTGTGGTTACCTAGCAACCATTATGGTTACCTATCAACCATTGTGGTTACCTATCAACCATTGTGGTTACCTAGAAACCATTGTGGTTACCTATCAACCATTGTGTTTACCTAGCAACCATTCTGGTTACCTAGCAACCATTGTGTTTACCTAGCAACCATTGTGGTTGCCTATCAACCATTGTGGTTACCTATCAACCATTGAGGTTACCTATCAACCATTGTGTTTACCTAGCAACCATTCTGGTTACCTAGCAACCATTGTGTTTACCTAGCAACCATTGTGGTTGCCTATAAACCATTGTGGTTACCTATCAACCAATGTGGTTACCTATCAACCATTGTGTTTACCTATCATCCATTGTGTTTACCTAGCAACCATTGTGTTTACCTAGCAACCATTGTGGTAACCTAGCAACCATTGTGTTTACCTATCAACCATTGTGGTTACCTATCAACCATTGTGGTTACCTAGCAACCATTGTGGTTACCTATCAACCATTGTGGTTACCTATCAACCATTGTGGTTACCTATCAACCATTGTGTTTACCTAGCAACCATTGTGGTTACCTATCAACCATTGTGGTTACCTAGCAACCATTGTGGTTACCTATCAACCATTGTGGTTACCTATCAACCATTGTGTTTATCTAGCAACTATTGTGGTTACCTAGCAACCATTGTGTTTACCTAGCACCCATTGTGGTTACCCAGCAACTATTGTGGTTACCTAGCAACCATTGTGGCTACCTAGCAACCATTGTGTTTACCTATCAACCATTGTGGTTACCTAGCAACAATTGTGGTTACCTAGCAACCATTGGGTTACCTATCAACCATTGTGGCTACCTATCAACCATTGTGTTTACCTATAAACCATTGTGGTTACCTAGCAACCATTGTGTTTACCTAGCAACCATTGCGGTTACCTAGCAACCATTGTGGTTACCTAGCAACCATTGTGTTTACCTAGCAACCATTGTGGTTACCTATCAACCATTGTGGTTACCTATCAACCATTGTGTTTACCTAGCAACCATTGTGGTTACCTATCAACCATTGTGGTTACCTATCAACCATTGTGTTTACCTAGCAACCATTGTGGTTACCTATCAACCATTGTGGTTACCTATCAACCATTGTGTTTACCTATCAACCATTGTGGTTACCTAGCAACCATTGTGTTTACCTAGCAACCATTGTGGTTACCTAGCAACCATTGTGGTTACCTAGTAACCATTGTGGTTACCTAGCAACCATTGTGGTTACCTAGCAACGATTGTGGTTACCTAGCAACCATTGTGGTTAAATAGCAACCATTGTGTTTACCTAGCAACCATTGTTTACCTATCAACCATTGTGGTTACCTATCAACCATTGTGGTTACCTAGCAACCATTGTGGTTACCTATCAACCATTGTGGTTACCTAGCAACCATTATGGTTACCTATCAACCATTGTGGTTACCTAGCAACCATTGTGGTTACCTAGAAACCATTGTGGTTACCTATCAACCATTGTGTTTACCTAGCAACCAGTCTGGTTACCTAGCAACCATTTTGTTTACCTAGCAACCTTTGTGGTTACCTTGCAACCATTGTGTTTACCTATCAACCATTCTGGTTACCTATCAACTATTGTGTTTACCTATAACCATTGTGGTTACCAATCAACCATTGTGGTTATCTAGCAACTATTGTGGTTACCTATCAACCATTGTGGTTACCTATCAACCATTGTGGTTAACTAGCAACCAATTTGGTTACCTAGCAACCATTGTGTTTACCTAGCAACCATTGTGGTTACCTATCAACCATTGTGGTTACCTAGCAACCATTGTGGTTACCTAGCAACCATTGTGTTTACCTAGCAACCACTGTGGTTACCTAGCAACCATTGTGGTTACCTGTCAACCATTGTGTTTATCTAGCAACTATTGTGGTTAGCTAGCAACCATTGTGTTTACCTAGCAACCATTGTGGTTGCCTATCAAAAATGGTGGTTACCTATCAACCATTGTGGTTACCTATCAACCATTGTGTTTACCTATCAACCATTGTGTTTACCTAGCAACCATTGTGTTTACCCAGCAACCATTGTGGTAACCTAGCAACCATTGTGTTTACCTATCAACCATTGTGGTTACCTCTCAACCATTGTGGTTACCTAGCAACCATTGTGGTTACCTATCAACCATTGTGTTTACCTAACAACTATTGTGGTTACCTATCAACCATTGTGGTTACCTAGCAACCATTGTGGTTACCTATCAACCATTGTGGTTACCCAGCAACCATTGTGGTTACCTAGCAACCATTGTGGTTACCTATCAACCATTGTGTTTACCTATCAACCATTGTGGATAACTAGCAACCATTGTGGTTAACTGGCAACCATTGTGTTTACCTAGCAACCATTGTGGTTACCTATCAACCATTGTGGTTACCTAGCAACCATTGTGTTTACCTAGCAACCATTGTGTTTACCTAGCAACCATTGTGGTTACCTAGCAACCATTGTGGTTACCTATCAATTATTGTGTTTACCTAGCAACCATTGTGGTTACCTGTCAACCATTGTGGTTACCTATCAAACATTTTGTTTACCTAGCAACCATTGTGATTACCTATCAACCATTGTGGTTACCTAGCAACCATTATGTTAACCGATCAACCATTGTGTTTACCTATCAACCATTGTGGCTACCTAGCAACCATTGTGTTTACCTAGCAACCATTAAGGTTACCTAGCAACCATTGTGTTTACCTAGTAACCATTGTGGTTACCTAGCAACCATTGTGGTTACCTAGCAACGATTGTGGTTACCTAGCAATCATTGTGGTTACCTAGAAACCATTGTGGTTACCTAGCAACCATTGTGGTTAAATAGCAACCATTGTGTTTACCTAGCAACCATTGTGTTTACCTATCAACCATTGTGGTTACCTATCAACCATTGTGGTTACCTAGCAACCATTGTGGTAACCTATCAATTATTGTGTTTACCTAGCAACCATTGTGGTTACCTATCAACCATTGTGGTTACCTATCAACCATTGTGGTTACCTAGCAACCATTATGGTTACCTATCAACCATTGTGGTTACCTATCAACCATTGTGGTTACCTAGAAACCATTGTGGTTACCTATCAACCATTGTGTTTACCTAGCAACCATTCTGGTTACCTAGCAACCATTGTGTTTACCTAGCAACCATTGTGGTTGCCTATCAACCATTGTGGTTACCTTTCAACCATTGTGGTTACCTATCAACCATTGTGTTTACCTAGCAACCATTCTGGTTACCTAGCAACCATTGTGTTTACCTAGCAACCATTGTGGTTGCCTATAAACCATTGTGGTTACCTATCAACCAATGTGGTTACCTATCAACCATTGTGTTTACCTATCATCCATTGTGTTTACCTAGCAACCATTGTGTTTACCTAGCAACCATTGTGGTAACCTAGCAACCATTGTGTTTACCTATCAACCATTGTGGTTACCTATTAACCATTGTGGTTACCTAGCAACCATTGTGGTTACCTATCAACCATTGTGGTTACCTATCAACCATTGTGGTTACCTATAAACCATTGTGTTTACCTAGCAACCATTGTGGTTACCTATCAACCATTGTGGTTACCTAGCAACCATTGTGGTTACCTATCAACCATTGTGGTTACCTATCAACCATTGTGGTTACCTATCAACCATTGTGTTTATCTAGCAACTATTGTGGTTACCTATCAACCATT
Organism: Anomaloglossus baeobatrachus; assembly: GCF_048569485.1. Lineage (NCBI taxonomy): Eukaryota > Metazoa > Chordata > Amphibia > Anura > Aromobatidae > Anomaloglossus > Anomaloglossus baeobatrachus. Next base: position 261,119,309 of record NC_134357.1, read on the forward strand.
GTGTTTACCTAGCACCCATTGTGGTTACCCAGCAAATATTGTGGTTACCTAGCAACCATTGTGGTTACCTATCAACCATTGTGGTTACCTAGCAACCATTGGGTTACCTATCAACCATTGTGGCTACCTAGCAACCATTGTGGTTACCTAGCAACCATTGTGGTTACCTAGCAACGATTGTGGTTACCTAGCAATCATTTTGGTTACCTAGAAACCATTGTGGTTACCTAGCAACCATTGTGGTTAAATAGCAACCATTGTGTTTACCTAGCAACCATTGTGTTTACCTATCAACCATTGTGGTTACCTATCAACCATTGTGGTTACCTAGCAACCATTGTGGTTACCTATCAATTATTGTGTTTACCTAGCAACCATTGTGGTTACTTATCAACCATTGTGGTTACCTATCAACCATTGTGGTTACCTAGCAACCATTATGGTTACCTATCAACCATTGTGGTTACCTATCAACCATTGTGGTTACCTAGCAACCATTGTGGTTACCTATCAACCATTGTGTTTACCTAGCAACCATTATGGTTACCTAGCAACCATTGTGTTTACCTAGCAACCATTGTGGTTGCCTATAAACCATTGTGGTTACCTATCAACCAATGTGGTTACCTATCAACCATTGTGTTTACCTATCAACCATTGTGTTTACCTAGCAACCATTGTGTTTACCTAGCAACCATTGTGGTAACCTAGCAACCATTGTGTTTACCTATCAACCATTGTGTTTACCTAGCAACCATTGTGGTTACCTATCAACCATTGTGGTTACCTATCTACCATTGTGGTTACCTATAAACCATTGTGTTTACCTAGCAACCATTGTGGTTACCTATCAACCATTGTGGTTACCTAGCAACCATTGTGGTTACCTATCAACCATTGTGGTTACCTATCAACCATTGTGGTTACCTATCAACCATTGTGGTTACCTATAAACCAATGTGTTTACCTAGCAACCATTGTGGTTACCTATCAACCATTGTGGTTACCTAGCAACCATTGTGGTTACCTATCAACCATTGTGGTTACCTATCAACCATTGTGTTTATCTATCAACTATTGTGGTTACCTAGCAACCATTGTGGTTACCTAGCAACCATTGTGGTTACCTATCAACCATTGTGGTTACCTATCAACCATTGTGGTTACCTATAAACCATTGTGTTTACCTAGCAACCATTGTGGTTACCTATCAACCATTGTGGTTACCTAGCAACCATTGTGGTTACCTATCAACCATTGTGGTTACCTATCAACCATTGTGTTTATCTATCAACTATTGTGGTTACCTAGCAACCATTGTGTTTACCTAGCACCCATTGTGGTTACCCAGCAAATATTGTGGTTACCTAGCAACCATTGTGGTTACCTATCAACCATTGTGGTTACCTAGCAACCATTGGGTTACCTATCAACCATTGTGGCTACCTAGCAACCATTGTGTTTACCTAGCAACCATTGTGGTTACCTAGCAACCATTGTGTTTACCTATAAACCATTGTGGTTACCTAGCAACCATTGTGTTTACCTAGCAACCATTGCGGTTACCTAGCAACCATTGTGGTTACCTAGCAACCATTGTGTTTACCTAGCAACCATTGTGGTTACCTATCAACCATTGTGGTTACCTATCAACCATTGTGTTTACCTAGCAACCATTGTGGTTACCTATCAACCATTGTGGTTACCTAGCAACCATTGTGGTTACCTAGCAACGATTGTGGTTACCTAGCAATCATTGTGGTTACCTAGAAACCATTGTGGTTAAATAGCAACCATTGTGTTTACCTAGCAACCATTGTGTTTACCTATCAACCATTGTGGTTACCTATCAACCATTGTGGTTACCTATCAATTATTGTGTTTACCTAGCAACCATTGTGGTTACCTATCAACCATTGTGGTTACCTATCAACCATTGTCGTTACCTAGCAACCATTATGGTTACCTATCAACTATTGTGGTTACCTATCAACCATTGTGGTTACCTAGCAACCATTGTGGTTACCTAGAAACCATTGTGGTTACCTATCAACCATTGTGGTTACCTAGCAACCCTTGTGGTTACCTATCAACCATTGTGGTTACCTATCAACCATTGTGGTTACCTATAAACCATTGTGTTTACCTAGCAACCATTGTGGTTACCTATCAACCATTATGGTTACCTAGCAACCATTGTGGTTACCTATCAACCATTGTGGTTACCTATCAACCATTGTGTTTATCTAGCAACTATTTTGGTTACCTAGCAACCATTGTGTTTACCTAGCACCCATTGTGGTTACCCAGCAACTATTGTGGTTACCTAGCAACCATTGTGGTTACCTATCAACCATTGTGGTTACCTAGCAACCATTGGGTTACCTATCAACCATTGTGGCTACCTAGCAACCATTGTGTTTACCTAGCAACCATTGTGGTTACCTAGCAACCATTGTGTTTTCCTATAAACCATTGTGGTTACCTAGCAACCATTGTGTTTACCTAGCAACCATTGCGGTTACCTAGCAACCATTGTGGTTACCTAGCAACCATTGTGTTTACCTAGCAACCATTGTGGTTACCTATCAACCATTGTGGTTACCTATCAACCATTGTGTTTACCTAGCAACCATTGTGGTTACCTATCAACCATTGTGGTTACCTAGCAACCATTGTGGTTACCTAGCAACGATTGTGGTTACCTAGCAATCATTGTCGTTACCTAGAAACCATTGTGGTTAAATAGCAACCATTGTGTTTACCTAGCAACCATTGTGTTTACCTATCAACCATTGTGGTTACCTATCAACCATTGTGGTTACCTATCAATTATTGTGTTTACCTAGCAACCATTGTGGTTACCTATCAACCATTGTGGTTACCTAGCAACCATTGTGGTTACCTAGCAACCATTATGGTTACCTATCAACTATTGTGGTTACCTATCAACCATTGTGGTTACCTAGCAACCATTGTGGTTACCTAGAAACCATTGTGGTTACCTATCAACCATTGTGGTTACCTAGCAACCCTTGTGGTTACCTATCAACCATTGTGGTTACCTATCAACCATTGTGGTTACCTATAAACCATTGTGTTTACCTAGCAACCATTGTGGTTACCTATCAACCATTATGGTTACCTAGCAACCATTGTGGTTACCTATCAACCATTGTGGTTACCTATCAACCATTGTGTTTATCTAGCAACTATTGTGGTTACCTAGCAACCATTGTGTTTACCTAGCACCCATTGTGGTTACCCAGCAACTATTGTGGTTACCTAGCAACCATTGTGGTTACCTATCAACCATTGTGGTTACCTAGCAACCATTGGGTTACCTATCAACCATTGTGGCTACCTAGCAACCATTGTGTTTACCTAGCAACCATTGTGGTTACCTAGCAACCATTGTGTTTTCCTATAAACCATTGTGGTTACCTAGCAACCATTGTGTTTACCTAGCAACCATTGCGGTTACCTAGCAACCATTGTGGTTACCTAGCAACCATTGTGTTTACCTAGCAACCATTGTGGTTACCTATCAACCATTGTGGTTACCTATCAACCATTGTGGTTACCTATCAACCATTGTGTTTACCTAGCAACCATTGTGGTTACCTATCAACCATTGTGGTTACCTATCAACGATTGTGATTACCTAGCAACCATTGTGGTTACCTATCAACCATTGTGGTTACCTATCAACCATTGTGTTTACCTATCAACCATTGTGATTACCTAGCAACCATTGTGGTTACCTAGCAACCATTGTGGATACCTAGTAACCATTGTGGTTACCTAGCAACGATTGTGGTTACCTATCAACCATTGTGGTTACCTAGTAACCATTGTGGTTACCTAGCAACTATTGTGGTTACCTAGCAACCATTGTAATTACCTAGAAACCATTGTGGTTATCAAGCAACCATTGTGTTTACCTATCAACCATTGTGTTTACCTATCAACTATTGTGGTTACCTAGCAAGCATTGTGGTTACCTTTCAACCATTGTGGTTACCTAGCAACCATTGTGGTTACCTAGCAACCATTGTGGTTGCCTAGCAACCATTGTTGTTACCTAGCAACCATAGTGGTTACCTAGCAACCATTGTGGTTGCCTATCAACCATTGTGTTTACCTAGCAACCATTGTGGTTACCTAGCAACCATTGTGGTTATCTAGCAACTATTGTGGTTACCTAGCAACCATTGTGTTTACCTATCAACCATTGTGGTTACCTATCAACCATTGTGGTTAACTAGTAACCATTGTGGCTACCTAGCAACCATTGTGTTTACCTAGCAACCATTGTGGTTTCCTAGCAACCATTGTGGTTACCAAGCAACCATTGATTTTACCTATCAAACATTGTGTTTACCTAGTAACCATTGTGGTTACCTATCAACCATTGTGGCTACCTATCAACCATTGTGGTTACCTATCAACCATTGTTGTTACCTAGCAACCATTGTGAATACCTGTCAACCATTGTGTTTATCTAGCAACTATTGTGGTTACCTAGCAACCATTGTGTTTACCTAGCAACCATTGTGGTTACCTATCAACCATTGTGTTAACCTAGCAACCATTGTGGTTACCTAGCAACCATTGTGTTTACCTAGCAACCATTGTGGTTACCTATCAACCATTGTGTTTACCTAGCAAACATTGTGGTTACCTATCAACCATTGTGGTTACCTAGCAACCATTGTGGTTACCTAGAAACCACTGTGGTTACCTAGCAACCATTGTGGTTACCTAGGAACCATTGTGTTTACCTATCAACCATTGTGGTTACCTATAAACTATTGTGGTTACCTAGCAACCATTGTGGTTACCTATCAACCATTGTGGTTATATAGCAACCATTGTGGTTACCTAGCAACCATTGTAGTTACCTAGCAACCATTGTGGTTGCCTAGCAACCATTGTCGTTACCTAGCAACCATTGTGGTTTCCTTTCAACCATTGTGGTTACCTGTCAACCATTGTGGTTACCTAGCAACCATTGTGGTTACCTAGCAACCATTGTGGTTGCCTAGCAACCATTGTGGTTACCTAGCAACCATTGTGGTTACCTAGCAACCATTGTGTTTACCTATCAACCATTGTGATTACCTATCAATTATTGTAGTTACCTATCAACCATTGTGGTTACCTGGCAACCATTGTTGTTACCTAGCAACCATTGTGGTTGCCTAGCAATCATTGTGATTACCTAGCAACCATTGTTGTTACCTAGCAACCATTGTGGTTACCTAGCAACCATTGTGGTTACCTAGCAACCATTGTTGTTACCTAGCAACCATTGTGGTTACCTAGCAACCATTTTGGTTGCCTAGCAACCATTGTGGTTACCTAGCAACCATTGTGGTTGCCTAGCAACCATTGTGGTTACCTAGCAACCATTGTTGTTACCTAGCAACCATTCTGGTTGCCTAGCAACCATTGTGGTTACCTAGCAACCATTGTGGTTACCTAGCAACCATTGTTGTTACCTAGCAACCATTGTGGTTGCCTAGCAACCATTGTGGTTACCTAGCAATTATTGTTGTTACGTAGCAACCATTGTGGTTACCTAGCAACCATTTTGGTTGCCTAGCAACCATTGTGGTTACCTAGCAACCATTGTGGTTGCCTATCAACCATTGTGGTTGCCTAGCAACCATTGTTGTTACCTAGCAACCATTGTGGTTGCCTAGCAACCATTGTTGTTACCTAGCAACCAATGTGGTTGCCTAGCAACCATTGTGGTTACCTAGCAACCATTGTGTTTACCTATCAACCATTGTGGTTACCTATAAACCATTCTGGTTACCTATCAACTATTGTGGTTACCTAGCAACCATTGTGGTTACCTAGCAACCATTGTGGTTGCCTAGCAACCATTGTGGTTGCCTAGCAACCATTGTGGTTACCTAGCAACCATTGCGTTTACCTATCAACCATTGTGATTACCTATCAATTATTGTGGTTACCTATCAACCATTGTGGTTACCTAGCAACCATTGTGGTTGCCTAGCAACCATTGTGGTTACCTAGCAACCATTGTGGTTGCCTAGCAACCATTGTGGTTACCTAGCAACCATTGTGGTTACCTAGCAACCATTGTGGTTACCTAGCAACTATTGTGTTTACCTATCAACCATTGTGATTACCTATCAATTATTGTGGTTACCTGTTGTTACCTAGCAATCATTGTGGTTACCTAGCAACCATTGTGGTTACCTAGCAACCATTGTGGTTGCCTAGCAACCATTGTTGTTACCTAGCAACCATTGTGGTTACCTATCAACCATTCTGGTTACCTATCAACTATTGTGGTTACCTAGCAACCATTGTGGTTACCTAGCAACCAATGTGTTTACCTATAAACCATTGTGGTTACCTAGCAACCATTTTGTTTACCTAGCAACCATTGCGGTTACCTAGCAACCATTGTGGTTACCTAGCAACCATTGTGTTTACCTAGCAACCATTGTGGTTACCTATCAACCATTGTGGTTACCTATCAACCATTGTGTTTACCTAGCAACCATTGTGGTTACCTATCAACCATTGTGGTTACCTATCAACCATTGTGTTTACCTAGCAACCATTGTGGTTACCTATCAACCATTGTGTTTACCTATCAACCATTGTGGTTACCTAGCAACCATTGTGGTTACCAATCAACCATTGTGGTTACCTAGCAACCATTGTGGTTCCCTATCAACCATTGTGATTACCTATCAATTATTGTGGTTTCCTAGCAACCATTGTGGTTACCTAGCAACCATTTTAGTTACCTTTCAACCATTGTGGTTACCTAGCAACCATTGTAATTGCCTAGCAACCATTGTGGTTACCTAGCAACCATTGTAGTTACCTAGCAACCATTGTGGTTGCCTAGCAACCATTGTCGTTACCTAGCAACCATTGTGGTTTCCTTTCAACCATTGTGGTTACCTGTCAACCATTGTGGTTACCTAGCAACCATTGTGGTTGCCTAGCAACCATTGTGGTTACCTAGCAACCATTGTGTTTACCTATCAACCATTGTGATTACCTATCAATTATTGTAGTTACCTATCAACCATTGTGGTTACCTGGCAACCATTGTGGTTACCTAGCAACCATTGTGGTTGCCTAGCAACCATTGTGGTTACCTAGCAACCATTGTGGTTGCCTAGCAACCATTGTTGTTACCTAGCCACCATTGTGGTTGCCTAGCAACCATTGTGGTTATCTAGCAACCATTGTGGTTACCTAGCAACCATTGTTGTTACCTAGCAACCATTGTGGTTGCCTAGCAACCATTGTGGTTACCTAGCAACCATTGTGGTTGCCTAGCAACCATTGTTGTTACCTAGCAACCATTGTGGTTGCCCTAGCAACCATTGTGGTTACCTAGCAACCATTGTGGTTGCCTAGCAACCATTGTTGTTACCTAGCAACCATTGTGGTTGCTTAGCAACCATTGTTGTTACCTAGCAACCATTGTGGTTGCCTATCAACCATTGTGGTTACCTAGCAACCATTGTGGTTGCCTAGCAACCATTGTGGTTACCTAGCAACCATTGTGCTTGCCTAGCAACCATTGTTGTTACCTAGCAACCATTGTTGTTACCTAGCAACCATTGTTGTTGCCTAGCAACCATTGTGGTTACCTAGCAACCATTGTGGTTACCTAGCAACCATTGTGGTTACCTATCTACCATTGTGATTACCTAGCAACCATTGTTGTTACCTAGCAACCATTGTGGTTGCCCTAGCAACCATTGTGGTTACCTAGCAACCATTGTGGTTGCCTAGCAACCATTGTTGTTACCTAGCAACCATTGTGGTTGCTTAGCAACCATTGTGGTTGCCTATCAACCATTGTGGTTACCTAGCAACCATTGTGGTTGCCTAGCAACCATTGTGGTTACCTAGCAACCATTGTGCTTGCCTAGCAACCATTGTTGTTACCTAGCAACCATTGTTGTTACCTAGCAACCATTGTTGTTGCCTAGCAACCATTGTGGTTACCTAGCAACCATTGTGGTTGCCTAGCAACCATTGTTGTTACCTAGCAACCATTGTGGTTGCCTAGCAACCATTGTGGTTACCGAGCAACCATTGTGGTTACCTAGCAACCATTGTGGTTGCCTAGCAACCATTGTTGTTACCTAGCAACCATTGTGGTTGCCTAGCAACCATTTTGGTTACCTATCAACCATTGTGATTACCTATCAATTATTGTGGTTACCTATCAACCATTGTGGTTACCTATCAAACATTCTGGTTACCTAGCAACCATTGTGGTTACCTAGCAACCATTGTGTTTACCTTTCAACCATTGTGATTACCTATCAATTATTGTGGTTACCTATCAACCATTGCGGTTACCTAGCACTTATTGTGGTTACCTAGCAACCATTGTGGTTGCCTAGCAACCATTGTGGTTACCTATCAACCATTGTGGTTGCCTAGCAACCATTCTGGTTACCTAGCAACCATTGTGGTTGCCTAGCAACCATTCTGGTTGCCTAGCAACCATTGTGGTTGCCTAGCAACCATTGTTGTTACCTAGCAACCATTGTGGTTGCCTAGCAACCATTGTGGTTACCTAGCAACCATTGTGGTTGCCTAGCAACCATTGTTGTTACCTAGCAACCATTGTTGTTGTCTATCAACATTCTGGTTACCTAGCAACCATTGTGGTTGCCTATCAACCTTTGTGGTTACCTAGCAACCATTGTGGTTGCCTTGCAACCATTGTGTTTACCTAGCAACCATTGTGGTTACCTATCAACCATTGTGGTTACCTAGCAACCATTGTGGTTACCTAGCAACCATTGTGTTTACCTATCAACCATTGTGGTTACCTATCAACTATTGTGGTTACCTATCAACCATTGTGGTTACCTATCAACCATTGTGTTTATCTAGCAACTATTTTGGTTACCTAGCAACCATTGTGTTTACCTAGCACCCATTGTGGTTACCCAGCAACTATTGTGGTTACCTAGCAACCATTGTGGTTACCTATCAACCATTGTGGTTACCTAGCAACCATTGGGTTACCTATCAACCATTGTGGCTACCTAGCAACCATTGTGTTTACCTAGCAACCATTGTGGTTACCTAGCAACCATTGTGTTTTCCTATAAACCATTGTGGTTACCTAGCAACCATTGTGTTTACCTAGCAACCATTGCGGTTACCTAGCAACCATTGTGGTTACCTAGCAACCATTCTGTTTACCTAGCAACCATTGTGGTTACCTATCAACCATTGTGGTTATCTATCAACCATTGTGTTTACCTAGCAACCATTGTGGTTACCTATCAACCATTGTGGTTACCTAGCAACCATTGTGGTTACCTAGCAACGATTGTGGTTACCTAGCAATCATTGTGGTTACCTAGAAACCATTGTGGTTAAATAGCAACCATTGTGTTTACCTAGCAACCATTGTGTTTACCTATCAACCATTGTGGTTACCTATCAACCATTGTGGTTACCTATCAATTATTGTGTTTACCTAGCAACCATTGTGGTTACCTATCAACCATTGTGGTTACCTATCAACCATTGTGGTTACCTAGCAACCATTATGGTTACCTATCAACTATTGTGGTTACCTATCAACCATTGTGGTTACCTAGCAACCATTGTGGTTACCTAGAAACCATTGTGGTTACCTATCAACCATTGTGGTTACCTAGCAACCCTTGTGGTTACCTATCAACCATTGTGGTTACCTATCAACCATTGTGGTTACCTATAAACCATTGTGTTTACCTAGCAACCATTGTGGTTACCTATCAACCATTATGGTTACCTAGCAACCATTGTGGTTACCTATCAACCATTGTGGTTACCTATCAACCATTGTGTTTATCTAGCAACTATTGTGGTTACCTAGCAACCATTGTGTTTACCTAGCACCCATTGTGGTTACCCAGCAACTATTGTGGTTACCTAGCAACCATTGTGGTTACCTATCAACCATTGTGGTTACCTAGCAACCATTGGGTTACCTATCAACCATTGTGGCTACCTAGCAACCATTGTGTTTACCTAGCAACCATTGTGGTTACCTAGCAACCATTGTGTTTTCCTATAAACCATTGTGGTTACCTAGCAACCATTGTGTTTACCTAGCAACCATTGCGGTTACCTAGCAACCATTGTGGTTACCTAGCAACCATTGTGTTTACCTAGCAACCATTGTGGTTACCTATCAACCATTGTGGTTACCTATCAACCATTGTGGTTACCTATCAACCATTGTGTTTACCTAGCAACCATTGTGGTTACCTATCAACCATTGTGGTTACCTATCAACGATTGTGATTACCTAGCAACCATTGTGGTTACCTATCAACCATTGTGGTTACCTATCAACCATTGTGTTTACCTATCAACCATTGTGATTACCTAGCAACCATTGTGGTTACCTAGCAACCATTGTGGTTACCTAGTAACCATTGTGGTTACCTAGCAACGATTGTGGTTACCTATCAACCATTGTGGTTACCTAGTAACCATTGTGGTTACCTAGCAACTATTGTGGTTACCTAGCAACCATTGTAATTACCTAGAAACCATTGTGGTTATCAAGCAACCATTGTGTTTACCTATCAACCATTGTGTTTACCTATCAACTATTGTGGTTACCTAGCAAGCATTGTGGTTACCTTTCAACCATTGTGGTTACCTAGCAACCATTGTGGTTACCTAGCAACCATTGTGGTTGCCTAGCAACCATTGTTGTTACCTAGCAACCATAGTGGTTACCTAGCAACCATTGTGGTTGCCTATCAACCATTGTGTTTACCTAGCAACCATTGTGGTTACCTAGCAACCATTGTGGTTATCTAGCAACTATTGTGGTTACCTAGCAACCATTGTGTTTACCTATCAACCATTGTGGTTACCTATCAACCATTGTGGTTAACTAGTAACCATTGTGGCTACCTAGCAACCATTGTGTTTACCTAGCAACCATTGTGGTTTCCTAGCAACCATTGTGGTTACCAAGCAACCATTGATTTTACCTATCAAACATTGTGTTTACCTAGTAACCATTGTGGTTACCTATCAACCATTGTGGCTACCTATCAACCATTGTGGTTACCTATCAACCATTGTTGTTACCTAGCAACCATTGTGAATACCTGTCAACCATTGTGTTTATCTAGCAACTATTGTGGTTACCTAGCAACCATTGTGTTTACCTAGCAACCATTGTGGTTACCTATCAACCATTGTGTTAACCTAGCAACCATTGTGGTTACCTAGCAACCATTGTGTTTACCTAGCAACCATTGTGGTTACCTATCAACCATTGTGTTTACCTAGCAAACATTGTGGTTACCTATCAACCATTGTGGTTACCTAGCAACCATTGTGGTTACCTAGAAACCACTGTGGTTACCTAGCAACCATTGTGGTTACCTAGGAACCATTGTGTTTACCTATCAACCATTGTGGTTACCTATAAACTATTGTGGTTACCTAGCAACCATTGTGGTTACCTATCAACCATTGTGGTTATATAGCAACCATTTTGGTTACCTAGCAACCATTGTAGTTACCTAGCAACCATTGTGGTTGCCTAGCAACCATTGTCGTTACCTAGCAACCATTGTGGTTTCCTTTCAACCATTGTGGTTACCTGTCAACCATTGTGGTTACCTAGCAACCATTGTGGTTACCTAGCAACCATTGTGGTTGCCTAGCAACCATTGTGGTTACCTAGCAACCATTGTGGTTACCTAGCAACCATTGTGTTTACCTATCAACCATTGTGATTACCTATCAATTATTGTAGTTACCTATCAACCATTGTGGTTACCTGGCAACCATTGTTGTTACCTAGCAACCATTGTGGTTGCCTAGCAATCATTGTGATTACCTAGCAACCATTGTTGTTACCTAGCAACCATTGTGGTTGCCTAGCAACCATTGTGGTTACCTAGCAACCATTGTGGTTACCTAGCAACCATTGTTGTTACCTAGCAACCATTGTGGTTACCTAGCAACCATTTTGGTTGCCTAGCAACCATTGTGGTTACCTAGCAACCATTGTGGTTGCCTAGCAACCATTGTGGTTACCTAGCAACCATTGTTGTTACCTAGCAACCATTCTGGTTGCCTAGCAACCATTGTGGTTACCTAGCAACCATTGTGGTTACCTAGCAACCATTGTTGTTACCTAGCAACCATTGTGGTTGCCTAGCAACCATTGTGGTTACCTAGCAACCATTGTTGTTACCTAGCAACCATTGTGGTTACCTAGCAACCATTTTGGTTGCCTAGCAACCATTGTGGTTACCTAGCAACCATTGTGGTTGCCTATCAACCATTGTGGTTGCCTAGCAACCATTGTTGTTACCTAGCAACCATTGTGGTTGCCTAGCAACCATTGTTGTTACCTAGCAACCATTGTGGTTGCCTAGCAACCATTGTGGTTACCTAGCAACCATTGTGTTTACCTATCAACCATTGTGGTTACCTATAAACCATTCTGGTTACCTATCAACTATTGTGGTTACCTAGCAACCATTGTGGTTACCTAGCAACCATTGTGGTTGCCTAGCAACCATTGTGGTTGCCTAGCAACCATTGTGGTTACCTAGCAACCATTGCGTTTACCTATCAACCATTGTGATTACCTATCAATTATTGTGGTTACCTATCAACCATTGTGGTTACCTAGCAACCATTGTGGTTGCCTAGCAACCATTGTGGTTACCTATCAACCATTGTGGTTGCCTAGCAACCATTGTGGTTACCTAGCAACCATTGTGGTTGCCTAGCAACCATTGTGGTTACCTAGCAACCATTGTGGTTACCTAGCAACTATTGTGTTTACCTATCAACCATTGTGATTACCTATCAATTATTGTGGTTACCTGTTGTTACCTAGCAATCATTGTGGTTACCTAGCAACCATTGTGGTTACCTAGCAACCATTGTGGTTGCCTAGCAACCATTGTTGTTACCTAGCAACCATTGTGGTTACCTATCAACCATTCTGGTTACCTATCAACTATTGTGGTTACCTAGCAACCATTGTGGTTACCTAGCAACCAATGTGTTTACCTATAAACCATTGTGGTTACCTAGCAACCATTTTGTTTACCTAGCAACCATTGCGGTTACCTAGCAACCATTGTGGTTACCTAGCAACCATTGTGTTTACCTAGCAACCATTGTGGTTACCTATCAACCATTGTGGTTACCTATCAACCATTGTGTTTACCTAGCAACCATTGTGGTTACCTATCAACCATTGTGGTTACCTATCAACCATTGTGTTTACCTAGCAACCATTGTGGTTACCTATCAACCATTGTGTTTACCTATCAACCATTGTGGTTACCTAGCAACCATTGTGGTTACCAATCAACCATTGTGGTTACCTAGCAACCATTGTGGTTCCCTATCAACCATTGTGATTACCTATCAATTATTGTGGTTTCCTAGCAACCATTGTGGTTACCTAGCAACCATTTTAGTTACCTTTCAACCATTGTGGTTACCTAGCAACCATTGTAATTGCCTAGCAACCATTGTGGTTACCTAGCAACCATTGTAGTTACCTAGCAACCATTGTGGTTGCCTAGCAACCATTGTCGTTACCTAGCAACCATTGTGGTTTCCTTTCAACCATTGTGGTTACCTGTCAACCATTGTGGTTACCTAGCAACCATTGTGGTTGCCTAGCAACCATTGTGGTTACCTAGCAACCATTGTGTTTACCTATCAACCATTGTGATTACCTATCAATTATTGTAGTTACCTATCAACCATTGTGGTTACCTGGCAACCATTGTGGTTACCTAGCAACCATTGTGGTTGCCTAGCAACCATTGTGGTTACCTAGCAACCATTGTGGTTGCCTAGCAACCATTGTTGTTACCTAGCCACCATTGTGGTTGCCTAGCAACCATTGTGGTTATCTAGCAACCATTGTGGTTACCTAGCAACCATTGTTGTTACCTAGCAACCATTGTGGTTGCCTAGCAACCATTGTGGTTACCTAGCAACCATTGTGGTTGCCTAGCAACCATTGTTGTTACCTAGCAACCATTGTGGTTGCCCTAGCAACCATTGTGGTTACCTAGCAACCATTGTGGTTGCCTAGCAACCATTGTTGTTACCTAGCAACCATTGTGGTTGCTTAGCAACCATTGCTGTTACCTAGCAACCATTGTGGTTGCCTATCAACCATTGTGGTTACCTAGCAACCATTGTGGTTGCCTAGCAACCATTGTGGTTACCTAGCAACCATTGTGCTTGCCTAGCAACCATTGTTGTTACCTAGCAACCATTGTTGTTACCTAGCAACCATTGTTGTTGCCTAGCAACCATTGTGGTTACCTAGCAACCATTGTGGTTACCTAGCAACCATTGTGGTTACCTATCTACCATTGTGATTACCTAGCAACCATTGTTGTTACCTAGCAACCATTGTGGTTGCCCTAGCAACCATTGTGGTTACCTAGCAACCATTGTGGTTGCCTAGCAACCATTGTTGTTACCTAGCAACCATTGTGGTTGCTTAGCAACCATTGTGGTTGCCTATCAACCATTGTGGTTACCTAGCAACCATTGTGGTTGCCTAGCAACCATTGTGGTTACCTAGCAACCATTGTGCTTGCCTAGCAACCATTGTTGTTACCTAGCAACCATTGTTGTTACCTAGCAACCATTGTTGTTGCCTAGCAACCATTGTGGTTACCTAGCAACCATTGTGGTTGCCTAGCAACCATTGTTGTTACCTAGCAACCATTGTGGTTGCCTAGCAACCATTGTGGTTACCGAGCAACCATTGTGGTTACCTAGCAACCATTGTGGTTGCCTAGCAACCATTGTTGTTACCTAGCAACCATTGTGGTTGCCTAGCAACCATTTTGGTTACCTATCAACCATTGTGATTACCTATCAATTATTGTGGTTACCTATCAACCATTGTGGTTACCTATCAAACATTCTGGTTACCTAGCAACCATTGTGGTTACCTAGCAACCATTGTGTTTACCTATCAACCATTGTGATTACCTATCAATTATTGTGGTTACCTATCAACCATTGCGGTTACCTAGCACTTATTGTGGTTACCTAGCAACCATTGTGGTTGCCTAGCAACCATTGTGGTTACCTATCAACCATTGTGGTTGCCTAGCAACCATTCTGGTTACCTAGCAACCATTGTGGTTGCCTAGCAACCATTCTGGTTGCCTAGCAACCATTGTGGTTGCCTAGCAACCATTGTTGTTACCTAGCAACCATTGTGGTTGCCTAGCAACCATTGTGGTTACCTAGCAACCATTGTGGTTGCCTAGCAACCATTGTTGTTACCTAGCAACCATTGTTGTTGTCTATCAACATTCTGGTTACCTAGCAACCATTGTGGTTGCCTATCAACCTTTGTGGTTACCTAGCAACCATTGTGGTTGCCTTGCAACCATTGTGTTTACCTAGCAACCATTGTGGTTACCTATCAACCATTGTGGTTACCTAGCAACCATTGTGGTTACCTAGCAACCATTGTGTTTACCTATCAACCATTGTGGTTACCTATCAACTATTGTGGTTACCTATCAACCATTGTGGTTACCTAGCAACAATTGTGGTTACCTATCAATTATTGTGTTTACCTAGCAACCATTGTGTTTACCTATCAACCATTGTGTTTACCTAGCAACCATTGTGGTTACCTAGCAACTATTGTGGTTACCTATCAATCATTGTGGTTACCTAACAACCATTGGGGTTACCTATCAACCAATGTGGTTACCTATCAACCAATAAGTTACCTAGCAACCGTTGTGGTTACCTAGCAACCATTGTGTTAACCTTGCGACCATTGTGGTTACCTATCAACCTTTGTGGTTACCTATCAACCATTGTGGTTACCTATCAACCATTGTGGTTACCTAGCAACCATTGTGTTTACATAACAACCATTGTGTTTACCTATCAACCATTGTGGTTACCTATCAACCATTGTGGTTACCTAGCAACTATTGTGGTTACCTAGCAACCATTGTAATTACCTAGAAACCATTGTGGTTACCAAGCAACCATTGTGGTTAAATAGCAACCATTGTGTTTACCTAGCAACCATTGTGTTTACCTATCAACCATTGTGGTTACCTATCAACCATTGTGGTTACCTAGCAACCATTGTGGTTACCTATCAATTATTGTGTTTACCTAGCAACCATTGTGGTTACCTATCAACCATTGTGGTTACCTATCAACCATTGTGGTTACCTAGCAACCATTATGGTTACCTATCAACAATTGTGGTTACCTATCAACCATTGTGGTTACCTAGCAACCATTGTGGTTACCTAGAAACCATTGTGGTTACCTATCAACCATTGTGTTTACCTAGCAACCATTCTGGTTACCTAGCAACCATTGTGTTTACCTAGCAACCATTGTGGTTGCCTATCAACCATTGTGGTTACCTATCAACCATTGTGGTTACCTATCAACCATTGTGTTTACCTAGCAACCATTCTGGTTACCTAGCAACCATTGTGTTTACCTAGCAACCATTGTGGTTGCCTATAAACCATTGTGGTTACCTATCAACCAATGTGGTTACCTATCAACCATTGTGTTTACCTATTAACCATTGTGTTTAACTAGCAACCATTGTGTTTACCTAGCAACCATTGTGGTAACCTAGCAACCATTGTGTTTACCTATCAACCATTGTGGTTACCTATCAACCATTGTGGTTACCTAGCAACCATTGTGGTTACCTATCAACCATTGTGGTTACCTATCAACCATTGTGTTTATCTAGCAACTATTGTGGTTACCTAGCAACCATTGTGTTTACCTAGCACCCATTGTGGTTATCCAGCAACTATTGTGGTTACATAGCAACCATTGTGGATACCTATCAACCATTGTGGTTACCTAGCAACCATTGGGTTACCTATCAACCATTGTGGCTACCTAGCAACCATTGTGTTTACCTAGCAACCATTGTGGTTACCTAACAACCATTGTGTTTACCTATAAACCATTGTGGTTACCTAGCAACCATTGCGGTTACCTAGCAACCATTGCGGTTACCTAGCAACCATTGTGGTTACCTAGCAACCATTGTGTTTACCTAGCAACCATTGTGGTTACCTATCAACCATTGTGGTTACCTATCAACCATTGTGTTTACCTAGCAACCATTGTGGTTACCTATCAACCATTGTGGTTACCTATCAACCATTGTGTTTACCTAGCAACCATTGTGGTTACCTATCAACCATTGTGGTTACCTATCAACCATTGTGTTTACCTATCAACCATTGTGATTACCTAGCAACCATTGTGGTTACCTAGCAACCATTGTGG
The DNA here is from genome assembly GCF_048569485.1 of Anomaloglossus baeobatrachus. Taxonomy (NCBI): domain Eukaryota; kingdom Metazoa; phylum Chordata; class Amphibia; order Anura; family Aromobatidae; genus Anomaloglossus; species Anomaloglossus baeobatrachus. The sequence continues at coordinate 261,136,667 of NC_134357.1, forward strand.
TTACCTAGTAACCATTGTGGTTACCTAGCAACGATTGTGGTTACCTAGAAACCATTGTGGTTACCTAGCAACCATTGTGGTTGCCTAGCAACCATTGTGGTTACCTAGCAACCATTGTTGTTACCTAGCAACCATTGTGGTTGCCTAGCAACCATTGTTGTTACCTAGCAACCTTTGTGGTTACCTAGCAACCATTGTGGTTACCTAGCAACCATTGTAATTACTTAGCAACCATTGTGTTTACCTATCATCCATTGTGGTTACCTATCAACCATTCTGGTTACCTATCAACTATTGTGGTTACCTAGCAACCATTGTGGTTACCTAGCAATCATTGTGGTTACCTAGAAACCATTGTGGTTACCTAGCAACCATTGTGGTTAAATAGCAACCATTGTGTTTACCTAGCAACCATTGTGTTTACCTATCAACCATTGTGGTTACCTATCAACCATTGTGGTTACCTAGCAACCATTGTGGTTACCTATCAATTATTGTGTTTACCTAGCAACCATTGTGGTTACCTATCAACCATTGTGGTTACCTATCAACCATTGTGGTTACCTAGCAACCATTATGGTTACCTATCAACCATTGTGGTTACCTATCAACCATTGTGGTTACCTAGCAACCATTGTGGTTACCTAGAAACCATTGTGGTTACCTATCAACCATTGTGTTTACCTAGCAACCATTCTGGTTACCTAGCAACCATTGTGGTTACCTAGCAACCATTGTGTTTACCTATAAACCATTGTGGTTACCTAGCAACCATTGTGTTTACCTAGCAACCATTGCGGTTACCTAGCAACCATTGTGGTTACCTAGCAACCATTGTGTTTACCTAGCAACCATTGTGGTTACTTATCAACCATTGTGGTTACCTATCAACCATTGTGTTTACCTAGCAACCATTGTAATTACCTATCAACCATTGTGGATACCTAGCAACCATTGTGGTTACCTAGCAACGATTGTGGTTACCTAGCAATCATTGTGGTTACCTAGAAACCATTGTGGTTACCTAGCAACCATTGTGGTTAAATAGCAACCATTGTGTTTACCTAGCAACCATTGTGTTTACCTATCAACCATTGTGGTTACCTATCAACCATTGTGGTTACCTAGCAACCATTGTGGTTACCTATCAATTATTGTGTTTACCTAGCAACCATTGTGGTTACCTAGCAACCATTGTGTTTACCTATCAATCATTGTGGTTACCTAACAACCATTGGGGTTACCTATCAACCAATGTGGTTACCTATCAACCAATAAGTTACCTAGCAACCGTTGTGGTTACCTAGCAACCATTGTGTTAACCTTGCGACCATTGTGGTTACCTATCAACCTTTGTGGTTACCTATCAACCATTGTGGTTACCTATCAACCATTGTGGTTACCTAGCAACCATTGTGGTTGCTTAGCAACCATTGTTGTTACCTAGCAACCATTGTGGTTGCCTATCAACCATTGTGGTTACCTAGCAACCATTGTGGTTGCCTAGCAACCATTGTGGTTACCTAGCAACCATTGTGCTTGCCTAGCAACCATTGTTGTTACCTAGCAACCATTGTTGTTACCTAGCAACCATTGTTGTTGTCTAGCAACCATTGTGGTTACCTAGCAACCATTGTGGTTGCCTAGCAACCATTGTTGTTACCTAGCAACCATTGTGGTTGCCTAGCAACCATTGTGGTTACCGAGCAACCATTGTGGTTACCTAGCAACCATTGTGGTTGCCTAGCAACCATTGTTGTTACCTAGCAACCATTGTGGTTGCCTAGCAACCATTTTGGTTACCTATCAACCATTGTGATTACCTATCAATTATTGTGGTTACCTATCAACCATTGTGGTTACCTATCAAACATTCTGGTTACCTAGCAACCATTGTGGTTACCTAGCAACCATTGTGTTTACCTATCAACCATTGTGATTACCTATCAATTATTGTGGTTACCTATCAACCATTGCGGTTACCTAGCACTTATTGTGGTTACCTAGCAACCATTGTGGTTGCCTAGCAACCATTGTGGTTACCTATCAACCATTGTGGTTGCCTAGCAACCATTCTGGTTACCTAGCAACCATTGTGGTTGCCTAGCAACCATTCTGGTTGCCTAGCAACCATTGTGGTTGCCTAGCAACCATTGTTGTTACCTAGCAACCATTGTGGTTGCCTAGCAACCATTGTGGTTACCTAGCAACCATTGTGGTTGCCTAGCAACCATTGTTGTTACCTAGCAACCATTGTTGTTGTCTATCAACATTCTGGTTACCTAGCAACCATTGTGGTTGCCTAGCAACCTTTGTGGTTACCTAGCAACCATTGTGGTTGCCTTGCAACCATTGTGTTTACCTAGCAACCATTGTGGTTACCTATCAACCATTGTGGTTACCTAGCAACCATTGTGGTTACCTAGCAACCATTGTGTTTACCTATCAACCATTGTGGTTACCTATCAACTATTGTGGTTACCTATCAACCATTGTGGTTACCTAGCAACAATTGTGGTTACCTATCAATTATTGTGTTTACCTAGCAACCATTGTGTTTACCTATCAACCATTGTGTTTACCTAGCAACCATTGTGGTTACCTAGCAACTATTGTGGTTACCTATCAATCATTGTGGTTACCTAACAACCATTGGGGTTACCTATCAACCAATGTGGTTACCTATCAACCAATAAGTTACCTAGCAACCGTTGTGGTTACCTAGCAACCATTGTGTTAACCTTGCGACCATTGTGGTTACCTATCAACCTTTGTGGTTACCTATCAACCATTGTGGTTACCTATCAACCATTGTGGTTACCTAGCAACCATTGTGTTTACATAACAACCATTGTGTTTACCTATCAACCATTGTGGTTACCTATCAACCATTGTGGTTACCTAGCAACTATTGTGGTTACCTAGCAACCATTGTAATTACCTAGAAACCATTGTGGTTACCAAGCAACCATTGTGGTTAAATAGCAACCATTGTGTTTACCTAGCAACCATTGTGTTTACCTATCAACCATTGTGGTTACCTATCAACCATTGTGGTTACCTAGCAACCATTGTGGTTACCTATCAATTATTGTGTTTACCTAGCAACCATTGTGGTTACCTATCAACCATTGTGGTTACCTATCAACCATTGTGGTTACCTAGCAACCATTATGGTTACCTATCAACCATTGTGGTTACCTATCAACCATTGTGGTTACCTAGCAACCATTGTGGTTACCTAGAAACCATTGTGGTTACCTATCAACCATTGTGTTTACCTAGCAACCATTCTGGTTACCTAGCAACCATTGTGTTTACCTAGCAACCATTGTGGTTGCCTATCAACCATTGTGGTTACCTATCAACCATTGTGGTTACCTATCAACCATTGTGTTTACCTAGCAACCATTCTGGTTACCTAGCAACCATTGTGTTTACCTAGCAACCATTGTGGTTGCCTATAAACCATTGTGGTTACCTATCAACCAATGTGGTTACCTATCAACCATTGTGTTTACCTATTAACCATTGTGTTTAACTAGCAACCATTGTGTTTACCTAGCAACCATTGTGGTAACCTAGCAACCATTGTGTTTACCTATCAACCATTGTGGTTACCTATCAACCATTGTGGTTACCTAGCAACCATTGTGGTTACCTATCAACCATTGTGGTTACCTATCAACCATTGTGGTTACCTATAAACCATTGTGTTTACCGAGCAACCATTGTGGTTACCTCGCAACCATTGTGGTTACCTAGCAACCATTGTGGTTACCTATCAACCATTGTGGTTACCTATCAACCATTGTGTTTATCTAGCAACTATTGTGGTTACCTAGCAACCATTGTGTTTACCTAGCACCCATTGTGGTTATCCAGCAACTATTGTGGTTACATAGCAACCATTGTGGATACCTATCAACCATTGTGGTTACCTAGCAACCATTGGGTTACCTATCAACCATTGTGGCTACCTAGCAACCATTGTGTTTACCTAGCAACCATTGTAGTTACCTAGCAACCATTGTGTTTACCTATAAACCATTGTGGTTACCTAGCAACCATTGCGGTTACCTAGCAACCATTGCGGTTACCTAGCAACCATTGTGGTTACCTAGCAACCATTGTGTTTACCTAGCAACCATTGTGGTTACCTATCAACCATTGTGGTTACCTATCAACCATTGTGTTTACCTAGCAACCATTGTGGTTACCTATCAACCATTGTGGTTACCTATCAACCATTGTGTTTACCTAGCAACCATTGTGGTTACCTATCAACCATTGTGGTTACCTATCAACCATTGTGTTTACCTATCAACCATTGTGATTACCTAGCAACCATTGTGGTTACCTAGCAACCATTGTGGTTACCTAGTAACCATTGTGGTTACCTAGCAACGATTGTGGTTACCTAGAAACCATTGTGGTTACCTAGCAACCATTGTGGTTGCCTAGCAACCATTGTGGTTACCTAGCAACCATTGTTGTTACCTAGCAACCATTGTGGTTGCCTAGCAACCATTGTTGTTACCTAGCAACCATTGTGGTTACCTAGCAACCATTGTGGTTACCTAGCAACCATTGTAATTACTTAGCAACCATTGTGTTTACCTATCATCCATTGTGGTTACCTATCAACCATTCTGGTTACCTATCAACTATTGTGGTTACCTAGCAACCATTGTGGTTACCTAGCAATCATTGTGGTTACCTAGAAACCATTGTGGTTACCTAGCAACCATTGTGGTTAAATAGCAACCATTGTGTTTACCTAGCAACCATTGTGTTTACCTATCAACCATTGTGGTTACCTATCAACCATTGTGGTTACCTAGCAACCATTGTGGTTACCTATCAATTATTGTGTTTACCTAGCAACCATTGTGGTTACCTATCAACCATTGTGGTTACCTATCAACCATTGTGGTTACCTAGCAACCATTATGGTTACCTATCAACCATTGTGGTTACCTATCAACCATTGTGGTTACCTAGCAACCATTGTGGTTACCTAGAAACCATTGTGGTTACCTATCAACCATTGTGTTTACCTAGCAACCATTCTGGTTACCTAGCAACCATTGTGGTTACCTAGCAACCATTGTGTTTACCTATAAACCATTGTGGTTACCTAGCAACCATTGTGTTTACCTAGCAACCATTGCGGTTACCTAGCAACCATTGTGGTTACCTAGCAACCATTGTGTTTACCTAGCAACCATTGTGGTTACTTATCAACCATTGTGGTTACCTATCAACCATTGTGTTTACCTAGCAACCATTGTAATTACCTATCAACCATTGTGGATACCTAGCAACCATTGTGGTTACCTAGCAACGATTGTGGTTACCTAGCAATCATTGTGGTTACCTAGAAACCATTGTGGTTACCTTGCAACCATTGTGGTTAAATAGCAACCATTGTGTTTACCTAGCAACCATTGTGTTTACCTATCAACCATTGTGGTTACCTATCAACCATTGTGGTTACCTAGCAACCATTGTGGTTACCTATCAATTATTGTGTTTACCTAGCAACCATTGTGGTTACCTATCAACCATTGTGGTTACCTATCAACCATTGTGGTTACCTAGCAACCATTATGGTTACCTATCAACCATTGTGGTTACCTATCAACCATTGTGGTTACCTAGCAACCATTGTGGTTACCTAGAAACCATTGTGGTTACCTATCAACCATTGTGTTTACCTAGCAACCATTCTGGTTACCTAGCAACCATTGTGTTTACCTAGCAACCATTGTGGTTGCCTATCAACCATTGTGGTTACCTATCAACCATTGTGGTTACCTATCAACCATTGTGTTTACCTAGCAACCATTCTGGTTACCTAGCAACCATTGTGTTTACCTAGCAACCATTGTGGTTGCCTATAAACCATTGTGGTTACCTATCAACCAATGTGGTTACCTATCAACCATTGTGTTTACCTATCAACCATTGTGTTTAACTAGCAACCATTGTGTTTACCTAGCAACCATTGTGGTAACCTAGCAACCATTGTGTTTACCTATCAACCATTGTGGTTACCTATCAACCATTGTGGTTACCTAGCAACCATTGTGGTTACCTATCAACCATTGTGGTTACCTATCAACCATTGTGGTTACCTATAAACCATTGTGTTTACCTAGCAACCATTGTGGTTACCTAGCAACCATTGTGGTTACCTAGCAACCATTGTGGTTACCTATCAACGATTGTGGTTACCTATCAACCATTGTGTTTATCTAGCAACTATTGTGGTTACCTAGCAACCATTGTGTTTACCTAGCACCCATTGTGGTTATCCAGCAACTATTGTGGTTACCTAGCAACCATTGTGGATACCTATCAACCATTGTGGTTACCTAGCAACCATTGGGTTACCTATCAACCATTGTGGCTACCTAGCAACCATTGTGTTTACCTAGCAACCATTGTGGTTACCTAGCAACCATTGTGTTTACCTATAAACCATTGTGGTTACCTAGCAACCATTGCGGTTACCTAGCAACCATTGCGGTTACCTAGCAACCATTGTGGTTACCTAGCAACCATTGTGTTTACCTAGCAACCATTGTGGTTACCTATCAACCATTGTGGTTACCTATCAACCATTGTGTTTACCTAGCAACCATTGTGGTTACCTATCAACCATTGTGGTTACCTATCAACCATTGTGTTTACCTAGCAACCATTGTGGTTACCTATCAACCATTGTGGTTACCTATCAACCATTGTGTTTACCTATCAACCATTGTGATTACCTAGCAACCATTGTGGTTACCTAGCAACCATTGTGGTTACCTAGTAACCATTGTGGTTACCTAGCAACGATTGTGGTTACCTAGAAACCATTGTGGTTACCTAGCAACCATTGTGGTTGCCTAGCAACCATTGTGGTTACCTAACAACCATTGTTGTTACCTAGCAACCATTGTGGTTGCCTAGCAACCATTGTTGTTACCTAGCAACCATTGTGGTTACCTAGCAACCATTGTGGTTACCTAGCAACCATTGTAATTACTTAGCAACCATTGTGTTTACCTATCATCCATTGTGGTTACCTATCAACCATTCTGGTTACCTATCAACTATTGTGGTTACCTAGCAACCATTGTGGTTACCTAGCAATCATTGTGGTTACCTAGAAACCATTGTGGTTACCTAGCAACCATTGTGGTTAAATAGCAACCATTGTGTTTACCTAGCAACCATTGTGTTTACCTATCAACCATTGTGGTTACCTATCAACCATTGTGGTTACCTAGCAACCATTGTGGTTACCTATCAATTATTGTGTTTACCTAGCAACCATTGTGGTTACCTATCAACCATTGTGGTTACCTAGCAACCATTGTGGTTACCTAGCAACCATTATGGTTACCTATCAACCATTGTGGTTACCTATCAACCATTGTGGTTACCTAGCAACCATTGTGTTTACCTAGCAACCATTCTGGTTACCTAGCAACCATTGTGTTTACCTAGCAACCATTGTGGTTGCCTATAAACCATTGTGGTTACCTATCAACCAATGTGGTTACCTATCAACCATTGTGTTTACCTATCAACCATTGTGTTTACCTAGCAACCATTGTGTTTACCTAGCAACCATTGTGGTAACCTAGCAACCATTGTGTTTACCTATCAACCATAGTGGTTACCTATCAACCATTGTGGTTACCTATCAACCATTGTGGTTACCTATCAACCATTGTGGTTACCTATAAACCATTGTGTTTACCTAGCAACCATTGTGGTTACCTATCAACCATTGTGGTTACCTAGCAACCATTGTGGTTACCTATCAACCATTGTGGTTACCTATCAACCATTGTGGTTACCTATCAACCATTGTGTTTATCTAGCAACTATTGTGGTTACCTAGCAACCATTGTGTTTACCTAGCACCCATTGTGGTTACCCAGCAAATATTGTGGTTACCTAGCAACCATTGTGGTTACTTATCAACCATTGTGGTTACCTAGCAACCATTGGGTTACCTATCAACCATTGTGGTTACCTAGCAACCATTGTGTTTACCTATAAACCATTGTGGTTACCTAGCAACCATTGTGTTTACCTATAAACCATTGTGGTTACCTAGCAACCATTGTGGTTACCTAGCAACCATTGTGTTTACCTAGCAACCATTGTGGTTACCTATCAACCATTGTGGTTACCTATCAACCATTGTGTTTACCTAGCAACCATTGTGGTTACCTATCAACCATTGTGGATACCTAGCAACCATTGTGGTTACCTAGCAACGATTGTGGTTACCTAGCAATCATTGTGGTTACCTAGAAACCATTGTGGTTACCTAGAAACCATTGTGGTTAAATAGCAACCATTGTGTTTACCTAGCAACCATTGTGTTTACCTATCAACCATTGTGGTTACCTATCAACCATTGTGGTTACCTAGCAACCATTGTGGTTACCTATCAACCATTGTGGTTACCTATCAACCATTGTGTTTACCTAGCAACCATTGTGGTTACCTATCAACCATTGTGGTTACCTATCAACCATTGTGTTTACCTATCAACCATTGTGATTACCTAGCAACCATTGTGGTTACCTAGCAACCATTGTGGTTACCTAGTAACCATTGTGGTTACCTAGCAACGGTTGTGGTTACCTAGAAACCATTGTGGTTACCTAGCAACCATTGTGGTTGCCTAGCAACCATTGTTGTTACCTAGCAACCATTGTGGTAACCTAGCAACCATTGTGGTTACCTAGCAACCATTGTAATTACTTAGCAACCATTGTGTTTACCTATCATCCATTGTGGTTACCTATCAACCATTCTGGTTACCTATCAACTATTGTGGTTACCTAGCAACCATTGTGGTTACCTAGCAATCATTGTGGTTACCTAGAAACCATTGTGGTTACCTAGCAACCATTGTGTTTACCTATAAACCATTGTGGTTGCCTATCAACCATTGTGGTTACCTAGCAACCATTGTGGTTACCTATCAATTATTGTGTTTACCTAGCAACCATTGCGGTTACCTATCAACCATTGTGGTTACCTATCAACCATTGTGGTTACCTAGCAACCATTATGGTTACCTATCAACCATTGTGGTTACCTATCAACCATTGTGGTTACCTAGCAACCATTGTGGTTACCTAGAAACCATTGTGGTTACCTATCAACCATTGTGTTTACCTAGCAACCATTCTGGTTACCTAGCAACCATTGTGTTTACCTAGCAACCATTGTGGTTGCCTATCAACCATTGTGGTTACCTATCAACAATTGTGGTTACCTATCAACCATTGTGTTTACCTAGCAACCATTCTGGTTACCTAGCAACCATTGTGTTTACCTAGCAACCATTGTGGTTGCCTATAAACCATTGTGGTTACCTATCAACCAATGTGGTTACCTATCAACCATTGTGTTTACCTATCAACCATTGTGTTTACCTAGCAACCATTGTGTTTACCTAGCAACCATTGTGGTAACCTAGCAACCATTGTGTTTACCTATCAACCATTGTGGTTACCTATCAACCATTGTGGTTACCTATCAACCATTGTGGTTACCTATAAACCATTGTGTTTACCTAGCAACCATTGTGGTTACCTATCAACCATTGTGGTTACCTAGCAACCATTGTGGTTACCTATCAACCATTGTGGTTACCTATCAACCATTGTGGTTACCTATCAACCATTGTGTTTATCTAGCAACTATTGTGGTTACCTAGCAACCATTGTGGTTACCTATCAACCATTGTGGTTACCTAGCAACCATTGGGTTACCTATCAACCATTGTGGCTACCTAGCAACCATTGTGTTTACCTAGCAACCATTGTGGTTACCTAGCAACCATTGTGTTTACCTATAAACCATTGTGGTTACCTAGCAACCATTGTGTTTACCTAGCAACCATTGCGGTTACCTAGCAACCATTGTGGTTACCTAGCAACCATTGTGTTTACCTAGCAACCATTGTGGTTACCTATCAACCATTGTGGTTACCTATCAACCATTGTGTTTACCTAGCAACCATTGTGGTTACCTATCAACCATTGTGGATACCTAGCAACCATTGTGGTTACCTAGCAACGATTGTGGTTACCTAGCAATCATTGTGGTTACCTAGAAACCATTGTGGTTACCTAGCAACCATTGTGGTTAAATAGCAACCATTGTGTTTACCTAGCAACCATTGTGTTTACCTAGCAACCATTGTGGTTACCTATCAACCATTGTGTTTACCTATCAACCATAGTGGTTACCTATCAACCATTGTGGTTACCTATCAACCATTGTGGTTACCTATCAACCATTGTGGTTACCTATAAACCATTGTGTTTACCTAGCAACCATTGTGGTTACCTATCAACCATTGTGGTTACCTAGCAACCATTGTGGTTACCTATCAACCATTGTGGTTACCTATCAACCATTGTGGTTACCTATCAACCATTGTGTTTATCTAGCAACTATTGTGGTTACCTAGCAACCATTGTGTTTACCTAGCACCCATTGTGGTTACCCAGCAAATATTGTGGTTACCTAGCAACCATTGTGGTTACTTATCAACCATTGTGGTTACCTAGCAACCATTGGGTTACCTATCAACCATTGTGGTTACCTAGCAACCATTGTGTTTACCTATAAACCATTGTGGTTACCTAGCAACCATTGTGTTTACCTATAAACCATTGTGGTTACCTAGCAACCATTGTGGTTACCTAGCAACCATTGTGTTTACCTAGCAACCATTGTGGTTACCTATCAACCATTGTGGTTACCTATCAACCATTGTGTTTACCTAGCAACCATTGTGGTTACCTATCAACCATTGTGGATACCTAGCAACCATTGTGGTTACCTAGCAACGATTGTGGTTACCTAGCAATCATTGTGGTTACCTAGAAACCATTGTGGTTACCTAGAAACCATTGTGGTTAAATAGCAACCATTGTGTTTACCTAGCAACCATTGTGTTTACCTATCAACCATTGTGGTTACCTATCAACCATTGTGGTTACCTAGCAACCATTGTGGTTACCTATCAACCATTGTGGTTACCTATCAACCATTGTGTTTACCTAGCAACCATTGTGGTTACCTATCAACCATTGTGGTTACCTATCAACCATTGTGTTTACCTATCAACCATTGTGATTACCTAGCAACCATTGTGGTTACCTAGCAACCATTGTGGTTACCTAGTAACCATTGTGGTTACCTAGCAACGGTTGTGGTTACCTAGAAACCATTGTGGTTACCTAGCAACCATTGTGGTTGCCTAGCAACCATTGTTGTTACCTAGCAACCATTGTGGTAACCTAGCAACCATTGTGGTTACCTAGCAACCATTGTAATTACTTAGCAACCATTGTGTTTACCTATCATCCATTGTGGTTACCTATCAACCATTCTGGTTACCTATCAACTATTGTGGTTACCTAGCAACCATTGTGGTTACCTAGCAATCATTGTGGTTACCTAGAAACCATTGTGGTTACCTAGCAACCATTGTGTTTACCTATAAACCATTGTGGTTGCCTATCAACCATTGTGGTTACCTAGCAACCATTGTGGTTACCTATCAATTATTGTGTTTACCTAGCAACCATTGCGGTTACCTATCAACCATTGTGGTTACCTATCAACCATTGTGGTTACCTAGCAACCATTATGGTTACCTATCAACCATTGTGGTTACCTATCAACCATTGTGGTTACCTAGCAACCATTGTGGTTACCTAGAAACCATTGTGGTTACCTATCAACCATTGTGTTTACCTAGCAACCATTCTGGTTACCTAGCAACCATTGTGTTTACCTAGCAACCATTGTGGTTGCCTATCAACCATTGTGGTTACCTATCAACAATTGTGGTTACCTATCAACCATTGTGTTTACCTAGCAACCATTCTGGTTACCTAGCAACCATTGTGTTTACCTAGCAACCATTGTGGTTGCCTATAAACCATTGTGGTTACCTATCAACCAATGTGGTTACCTATCAACCATTGTGTTTACCTATCAACCATTGTGTTTACCTAGCAACCATTGTGTTTACCTAGCAACCATTGTGGTAACCTAGCAACCATTGTGTTTACCTATCAACCATTGTGGTTACCTATCAACCATTGTGGTTACCTATCAACCATTGTGGTTACCTATAAACCATTGTGTTTACCTAGCAACCATTGTGGTTACCTATCAACCATTGTGGTTACCTAGCAACCATTGTGGTTACCTATCAACCATTGTGGTTACCTATCAACCATTGTGTTTATCTAGCAACTATTGTGGTTACCTAGCAACCATTGTGGTTACCTATCAACCATTGTGGTTACCTAGCAACCATTGGGTTACCTATCAACCATTGTGGCTACCTAGCAACCATTGTGTTTACCTAGCAACCATTGTGGTTACCTAGCAACCATTGTGTTTACCTATAAACCATTGTAGTTACCTAGCAACCATTGTGTTTACCTAGCAACCATTGCGGTTACCTAGCAACCATTGTGGTTACCTAGCAACCATTGTGTTTACCTAGCAACCATTGTGGTTACCTATCAACCATTGTGGTTACCTATCAACCATTGTGTTTACCTAGCAACCATTGTGGTTACCTATCAACCATTGTGGATACCTAGCAACCATTGTGGTTACCTAGCAACGATTGTGGTTACCTAGCAATCATTGTGGTTACCTAGAAACCATTGTGGTTACCTAGCAACCATTGTGGTTAAATAGCAACCATTGTGTTTACCTAGCAACCATTGTGTTTACCTAGCAACCATTGTGGTTACCTATCAACCATTGTGGTTACCTAGCAACCATTGTGGTTACCTATCAATTATTGTGTTTACCTAGCAACCATTGTGGTTACCTATCAACCATTGTGGTTACCTATCAACCATTGGGGTTACCTAGCAACCATTATGGTTACCTATCAACCATTGTGGTTACCTATCAACCATTGTGGTTACCTAGCAACCATTGTGGTTACCTAGAAACCATTGTGGTTACCTATCAACCATTGTGTTTTCCTAGCAACCATTCTGGTTACCTAGCAACCATTGTGTTTACCTAGCAACCATTGTGGTTGCCTATCAACCATTGTGGTTACCTATCAACCATTGTGGTTACCTATCAACCATTGTGTTTACCTAGCAACCATTCTGGTTACCTAGCAACCATTGTGTTTACCTAGCAACCATTGTGGTTGCCTATAAACCATTGTGGTTACCTATCAACCAATGTGGTTACCTATCAACCATTGTGTTTACCTATCAACCATTGTGTTTAACTAGCAACCATTGTGTTTACCTAGCAACCATTGTGGTAACCTAGCAACCATTGTGTTTACCTATCAACCGTTGTGGTTACCTATCAACCATTGTGGTTACCTAGCAACCATTGTGGTTACCTATCAACCATTGTGGTTACCTATCAACCATTGTGGTTACCTATAAACCATTGTGTTTACCTAGCAACCATTGTGGTTACCTAGCAACCATTGTGGTTACCTAGCAACCATTGTGGTTACCTATCAACCATTGTGGTTACCTATCAACCATTGTGTTTATCTAGCAACTATTGTGGTTACCTAGCAACCATTGTGTTTACCTAGCACCCATTGTGGTTATCCAGCAACTATTGTGGTTACCTAGCAACCATTGTGGATACCTATCAACCATTGTGGTTACCTAGCAACCATTGGGTTACCTATCAACCATTGTGGCTACCTAGTAACCATTGTGTTTACCTAGCAACCATTGTGGTTACCTAGCAACCATTGTGTTTACCTATAAACCATTGTGGTTACCTAGCAACCATTGCGGTTACCTAGCAACCATTGTGGTTACCTAGCAACCATTGTGTTTACCTAGCAACCATTGTGATTACCTATCAACCATTGTGGTTACCTATCAACCATTGTGTTTACCTAGCAACCATTGTGGTTACCTATCAACCATTGTGGTTACCTATCAACCATTGTGTTTACCTAGCAACCATTGTGGTTACCTATCAACCATTGTGGTTACCTATCAACCATTGTGTTTACCTATCAACCATTGTGATTACCTAGCAACCATTGTGGTTACCTAGCAACAATTGTGGTTACCTAGTAACCATTGTGGTTACCTAGCAACGATAGTGGTTACCTAGAAACCATTGTGGTTACCAAGCAACCATTGTGTTTACCTATCAACCATTGTGGTAACCTAGTAACCATTGTGGTTACCTAGCAACTATTGTGGTTACCTAGCAACCATTGTAATTACCTAGAAACCATTGTGGTTACCAAGCAACCATTGTGTTTACCTATCAACCATTGTGGTTACCTATCAACCATTCTGGTAACCTATCAACTATTGTGGTTACCTAGCAAGCATTGTGGTTACCTTTCAACCATTGTGGTTACGTAGCAACCATTGTGGTTACCTAGCAACCATTGTGGTTGCCTAGCAACCATTGTTGTTACCTAGCAACCATTGTGGTTACCTAGCAACCATTGTGGTTGCCTATCAACCATTGTGTTTACCTAGCAACCATTGTGGTTACCTAGCAACCATTGTGGTTATCTAGCAACCATTGTGATTACCTAGCAACCATTGTGTTTACCTATCAACCATTGTGGTTACCTATCAACCATTGTGGTTAACTAGTAACCATTGTGGCTACCTAGCAACCATTGTGTTTACCCAGCAACCATTGTGGTTTCCTAGCAACCATTGTGGTTACCAAGCAACCATTGGTTTTACCTATCAAACATTGTGTTTACCTAGCAACCATTGTGGTTACCTATCAACCATTGTGGCTACCTATCAACCATTGTGGTTACCTATCAACCATTGTTGTTACCTAGCAACCATTGTGAATACCTGTCAACCATTGTGTTTATCTAGCAACTATTGTGGTTACCTAGCAACCATTGTGTTTACCTAGCAACCATTGTGGTTACCTATCAACCATTGTGGTTACCAAGCAACCATTGGTTTTACCTATCAAACATTGTGTTTACCTAGCAACCATTTTGGTTACCTATCAACCATTGTGGCTACCTATCAACCATTGTGGTTACCTATCAACCATTGTTGTTACCTAGCAACCATTGTGAATACCTGTCAACCATTGTGTTTATCTAGCAACTATTGTGGTTACCTAGAAACCACTGTGGTTACCTAGCAACCATTATCGTTGCCTAGCAACCATTGTGGTTGCCTTTCAACCATTGTGGTTACCTGTCAACCATTGTGGTTACCTAGCAACCATTGTGGTTACCTAGCAACCATTGTGGTTGCCTAGCAACCATTGTGGTTACCTAGCAACCATTGTGGTTACCTAGCAACCATTGTGTTTACCTATCAACCATTGTGATTACCTATCAATTATTGTAGTTACCTATCAACCATTGTGGTTACCTGGCAACCATTGTTGTTACCTAGCAACCATTGTGGTTGCCTAGCAATCATTGTGATTACCTAGCAACCATTGTTGTTACCTAGCAACCATTGTGGTTGCCTAGCAACCATTGTGGTTACCTAGCAACCATTGTGGTTACCTAGCAACCATTGTGGTTGCCTAGCAACCATTGTTGTTACCTAGCAACCATTGTGGTTACCTAGCAACCATTGTGGTTACCTAGCAACCATTGTGGTTGCCTAGCAACCATTGTGGTTACCTAGCAACCATTGTGGTTACCTAGCAACCATTGTGGTTACCTAGCAACCATTGTTGTTACCTAGCAACCATTGTGGTTGCCTAGCAACCATTGTGGTTACCTAGCAACCATTGTGGTTGCCTAGCAACCATTGTTGTTACCTAGCAACCATTGTGGTTGCCTAGCAACCATTGTGGTTACCTAGCAACCATTGTGGTTACCTAGCAACCATTGTTGTTACCTAGCAACCATTGTGGTTGCCTAGCAACCATTGTTGTTACCTAGCAACCATTGTGGTTGCCTAGCAACCATTGTGGTTACCTAGCAACCATTGTTGTTACCTAGCAACCATTGTGGTTGCCTAGCAACCATTGTTGTTACCTAGCAACCATTGTGGTTACCTAGCAACCATTGTGGTTACCTAGCAACCATTGTGTTTACCTATCAACCATTGTGGTTACCTATAAACCATTCTGGTTACCTATCAATTATTGTGGTTACCTATCAACCATTGTGGTTACCTAGCAACCATTGTGGTTACCTAGCAACTATTGTGGTTACCTAGCAACCATTGTGGTTGCCTAGCAACCATTGTTGTTACCTAGCAACCATTGTGGTTACCTAGCAACCATTTTGGTTGCCTAGCAACCATTGTGGTTACCTAGCAACCATTGTGGTTACCTAGCAACCATTGTGGTTACCTAGCAACCATTGTTGTTACCTAGCAACCATTGTGGTTGCCTAGCAACCATTGTGGTTACCTAGCAACCATTGTGGTTGCCTAGCAACCATTGTTGTTACCTAGCAACCATTGTGGTTACCTAGCAACCATTGTGGTTACCTAGCAACCATTGTTGTTACCTAGCAACCATTGTGGTTGCCTAGCAACCATTGTTGTTACCTAGCAACCATTGTGGTTGCCTAGCAACCATTGTTGTTACCTAGCAACCATTGTGGTTACCTAGCAACCATTGTGGTTACCTAGCAACCATTGTTGTTCCCTAGCAACCATTGTGGTTGCCTAGCAACCATTGTGGTTACCTAGCAACCATTGTGGTTGCCTAGCAACCATTGTTGTTACCTAGCAACCATTGTGGTTACCTAGCAACCATTGTGGTTACCTAGCAACCATTGTTGTTACCTAGCAACCATTGTGGTTGCCTAGCAACCATTGTTGTTACCTAGCAACCATTGTGGTTGCCTAGCAACCATTGTTGTTACCTAGCAACCATTGTTGTTACCTAGCAACCATTGTGGTTGCCTAGCAACCCGTGTGGTTACCTAGCAACCATTGTGGTTGCCTAGCAACCATTGTGGTTACCTAGCAACCATTGTTGTTACCTAGCAACCATTGTGGTTGCCTAGCAACCATTGTTGTTACCTAGCAACCATTGTGGTTACCTAGCAACCATTGTGGTTGCCTAGCAACCATTGTTGTTACCTAGCAACCATTGTGGTTGCCTAGCAACCATTGTGGTTACCTAGCAACCATTGTTGTTACCTAGCAACCATTGTGGTTGCCTAGCAACCATTGTTGTTACCTAGCAACCATTGTGGTTACCTAGCAACCATTGTGGTTACCTAGCAACCATTGTGTTTACCTATCAACCATTGTGGTTACCTATAAACCATTCTGGTTACCTATCAATTATTGTGGTTACCTATCAACCATTGTGGTTACCTAGCAACCATTGTGGTTACCTAGCAACCATTGTGGTTACCTAGCAACCATTGTGGTTGCCTAGCAACCATTGTTGTTACCTAGCAACCATTGTGGTTACCTAGCAACCATTGTGGTTGCCTAGCAACCATTGTGGTTACCTAGCAACCATTGTGGTTACCTAGCAACCATTGTGGTTACCTAGCAACCATTGTTGTTACCTACCAACCATTGTGGTTGCCTAGCAACCATTGTGGTTACCTAGCAACCATTGTGGTTGCCTAGCAACCATTGTTGTTACCTAGCAACCATTGTGGTTACCTAGCAACCATTGTGGTTACCTAGCAACCATTGTTGTTACCTAGCAACCATTGTGGTTGCCTAGCAACCATTGTTGTTACCTAGCAACCATTGTGGTTGCCTAGCAACCATTGTTGTTACCTAGCAACCATTGTGGTTACCTAGCAACCATTGTGGTTACCTAGCAACCATTGTTGTTACCTAGCAACCATTGTGGTTGCCTAGCAACCATTGTGGTTACCTAGCAACCATTGTGGTTGCCTAGCAACCATTGTTGTTACCTAGCAACCATTGTGGTTACCTAGCAACCATTGTGGTTACCTAGCAACCATTGTTGTTACCTAGCAACCATTGTGGTTGCCTAGCAACCATTGTTGTTACCTAGCAACCATTGTGGTTGCCTAGCAACCATTGTTGTTACCTAGCAACCATTGTTGTTACCTAGCAACCATTGTGGTTGCCTAGAAACCCGTGTGGTTACCTAGCAACCATTGTGTTTGCATAGCAACCATTGTGGTTACCTAGCAACCATTGTTGTTACCTAGCAACCATTGTGGTTGCCTAGCAACCATTGTTGTTACCTAGCAACCATTGTGGTTACCTAGCAACCATTGTGGTTACCTAGCAACCATTGTGTTTACCTATCAACCATTGTGGTTACCTATAAACCATTCTGGTTACCTATCAATTATTGTGGTTACCTATCAACCATTGTGGTTACCTAGCAACCATTGTGGTTACCTAGCAACCATTGTGGTTGCCTAGCAACCATTGTGGTTACCTAGCAACCATTGTGGTTACCTAGCAACTATTGTGTTTACCTATCAACCATTGTGATTACCTATCAATTATTGTGGTTACCTGTTGTTACCTAGCAATCATTGTGGTTACCTAGCAACCATTGTGGTTACCTAGCAACCATTGTGGTTGCCTAGCAACCATTGTTGTTACCTAGCAACCATTGTGGTTACCTATCAACCATTCTGGTTACCTATCAACTATTGTGGTTACCTAGCAACCATTGTGGTTACCTAGCAACCATTGTGTTTACCTATAAACCATTGTGGTTACCCAGCAACCATTGTGTTTACCTAGCAACCATTGTGGTTACCTAGCAACCATTGTGTTTACCTAGCAACCATTGTGGTTACCTATCAACCATTGTGGTTACCTATCAACCATTGTGTTTACCTAGCAACCATTGTGGTTACCTATCAACCATTGTGGTTACCTATCAACCATTGTGGTTAACTAGTAACCATTGTGGCTACCTAGCAACCATTGTGGTTACCTAGCAACCATTGTGGTTACCTAGCAACCATTGTGGTTGCCTATCAACCATTGTGTTTACCTAGCAACCATTGTGGTTACCTAGCAACCATTGTGGTTATCTAGCAACCATTGTGATTACCTAGCAACCATTGTGTTTACCTATCAACCATTGTGGTTACCTATCAACCATTGTGGTTAACTAGTAACCATTGTGGCTACCTAGCAACCATTGTGTTTACCCAGCAACCATTGTGGTTTCCTAGCAACCATTGTGGTTACCAAGCAACCATTGGTTTTACCTATCAAACATTGTGTTTACCTAGCAACCATTGTGGTTACCTATCAACCATTGTGGCTACCTATCAACCATTGTGGTTACCTATCAACCATTGTTGTTACCTAGCAACCATTGTGAATACCTGTCAACCATTGTGTTTATCTAGCAACTATTGTGGTTACCTAGCAACCATTGTGTTTACCTAGCAACCATTGTGGTTACCTATCAACCATTGTGGTTACCAAACAACCATTGGTTTTACCTATCAAACATTGTGTTTACCTAGCAACCATTTTGGTTACCTATCAACCATTGTGGCTACCTATCAACCATTGTGGTTACCTATCAACCATTGTTGTTACCTAGCAACCATTGTGAATACCTGTCAACCATTGTGTTTATCTAGCAACTATTGTGGTTACCTAGAAACCACTGTGGTTACCTAGCAACCATTGTCGTTACCTAGCAACCATTGTGGTTGCCTTTCAACCATTGTGGTTACCTGTCAACCATTGTGGTTACCTAGCAACCATTGTGGTTACCTAGCAACCATTGTGGTTGCCTAGCAACCATTGTGGTTACCTAGCAACCATTGTGGTTACCTAGCAACCATTGTGTTTACCTATCAACCATTGTGATTACCTATCAATTATTGTAGTTACCTATCAACCATTGTGGTTACCTAGCAACCATTGTTGTTACCTAGCAACCATTGTGGTTGCCTAGCAATCATTGTGATTACCTAGCAACCATTGTTGTTACCTAGCAACCATTGTGGTTGCCTAGCAACCATTGTGGTTACCTAGCAACCATTGTGGTTACCTAGCAACCATTGTGGTTGCCTAGCAACCATTGTTGTTACCTAGCAACCATTGTGGTTACCTAGCAACCATTGTGGTTGCCTAGCAACCATTGTGGTTACCTAGCAACCATTGTGGTTACCTAGCAACCATTGTTGTTACCTAGCAACCATTGTGGTTGCCTAGCAACCATTGTGGTTACCTAGCAACCATTGTGGTTGCCTAGCAACCATTGTTGTTACCTAGCAACCATTGTGGTTACCTAGCAACCATTGTGGTTACCTAGCAACCATTGTTGTTACCTAGCAACCATTGTGGTTGCCTAGCAACCATTGTTGTTACCTAGCAACCATTGTGGTTGCCTAGCAACCATTGTTGTTACTTAGCAACCATTGTTGTTACCTAGCAACCATTGTGGTTGCCTAGCAACCCGTGTGGTTACCTAGCAACCATTGTGGTTGCCTAGCAACCATTGTGGTTACCTAGCAACCATTGTTGTTACCTAGCAACCATTGTGGTTGCCTAGCAACCATTGTTGTTACCTAGCAACCATTGTGGTTACCTAGCAACCATTGTGGTTACCTAGCAACCATTGTGTTTACCTATCAACCATTGTGGTTACCTATAAACCATTCTGGTTACCTATCAATTATTGTGGTTACCTATCAACCATTGTGGATACCTAGCAACCATTGTGGTTACCTAGCAACCATTGTGGTTGCCTAGCAACCATTGTGGTTACCTAGCAACCATTGTGGTTACCTAGCAACTATTGTGTTTACCTATCAACCATTGTGATTACCTATCAATTATTGTGGTTACCTGTTGTTACCTAGCAATCATTGTGGTTACCTAGCAACCATTGTGGTTACCTAGCAACCATTGTGGTTGCCTAGCAACCATTGTTGTTACCTAGCAACCATTGTGGTTACCTATCAACCATTCTGGTTACCTATCAACTATTGTGGTTACCTAGCAACCATTGTGGTTACCTAGCAACCATTGTGTTTACCTATAAACCATTGTGGTTACCCAGCAACCATTGTGTTTACCTAGCAACCATTGTGGTTACCTAGCAACCATTGTGGTTACCTAGCAACCATTGTGTTTACCTAGCAACCATTGTGGTTACCTATCAACCATTGTGGTTACCTATCAACCATTGTGTTTACCTAGCAACCATTGTGGTTACCTATCAACCATTGTGGTTACCTATCAACCATTGTGTTTACCTAGCAACCATTGTGGTTACCTATCAACCATTGTGGTTACTTATCAACCATTGTGGTTACCTAGCAACCATTGTGGTTACCTAGCAACCATTGTGGTTACCAATCAACCATTGTGGTTACCTAGCAACCATTATGGTTACCTATCAACCATTGTGGTTACCTATCAACCATTGTGGTTACCTAGCAACCATTGTGGTTACCTAGAAACCATTGTGGTTACCTATCAACCATTGTGTTTACCTAGCAACCATTCTGGTTACCTAGCAACCATTGTGTTTACCTAGCAACCATTGTGGTTGCCTATCAACCATTGTGGTTACCTATCAACCATTGTGGTTACCTATCAACCATTGTGTTTACCTAGCAACCATTCTGGTTACCTAGCAACCATTGTGTTTACCTAGCAACCATTGTGGTTGCCTATAAACCATTGTGGTTACCTATCAACCAATGTGGTTACCTATCATCCATTGTGTTTACCTATCAACCATTGTGTTTACCTAGCAACAATTGTGTTTACCTAGCAACCATTGTGGTAACCTAGCAACCATTGTGTTTACCTATCAACCATTGTGTTTACCTAGCAACCATTGTGGTTACCTATCAACCATTGTGGTTACCTATCAACCATTGTGGTTACCTTAAAACCATTGTGTTTACCTAGCAACCATTGTGGTTACCTATCAACCATTGTGGTTACCTAGCAACCATTGTGGTTACCTATCAACCATTGTGGTTACCTAGCAACCATTGTGGTTACCTATCAACCATTGTGGTTACCTATCAACCATTGTGTTTATCTAGCAACTATTGTGGTTACCTAGCAACCATTGTGGTTACCTAGCAACCATTGTGGTTGCCTAGCAACCATTGTGGTTACCTAGCAACCATTGTGGTTGCCTAGCAACCATTGTGGTTACCTAGCAACTATTGTGTTTACCTATCAACCATTGTGATTACCTATCAATTATTGTGGTTACCTGTTGTTACCTAGCAATCATTGTGGTTACCTAGCAACCATTGTGGTTACCTAGCAACCATTTTTGTTACCTAGCAACCATTGTGGTTACCTATCAACCATTCTGGTTACCTATCAACTATTGTGGTTACCTAGCAACCATTGTGGTTACCTAGCAACCATTGTGTTTACCTATAAACCATTGTGGTTACCTAGCAACCATTGTGTTTACCTAGCAACCATTGCGGTTACCTACCAACCATTGTGGTTACCTAGCAACCATTGTGTTTACCTAGCAACCATTGTGGTTACCTATCAACCATTGTGGTTACCTATCAACCATTGTGTTTACCTAGCAACCATTGTGGTTACCTATAAACCATTGTGGTTACCTATCAACCATTGTGTTTACCTAGCAACCATTGTGGTTACCTATCAACCATTGTGGTTACCTATCAACCATTGTGGTTACCTAGCAACCATTGTGGTTACCAATCAACCATTGTGGTTACCTAGCAACCATTATGGTTACCTATCAACCATTGTGGTTACCTAGCAACCATTGTGGTTACCTAGAAACCATTGTGGTTACCTATCAACCATTGTGTTTACCTAGCAACCATTCTGGTTACCTAGCAACCATTGTGTTTACCTAGCAACCATTGTGGTTGCCTATCAACCATTGTGGTTACCTATCAACCATTGTGGTTACCTATCAACCATTGTGTTTACCTAGCAACCATTCTGGTTACCTAGCAACCATTGTGTTTACCTAGCAACCATTGTGGTTGCCTATAAACCATTGTGGTTTCCTATCAACCATTGTGGTTACCTAGCAACCATTGTGGTTACCTATCAACCATTGTGGTTACCTATCAACCATTGTGGTTACCTATAAACCATTGTGTTTACCTAGCAACCATTGTGGTTACCTATCAACCATTGTGGTTACCTAGCAACCATTGTGGTTACCTATCAACCATTGTGGTTACCTATCAACCATTGTGTTTATCTAGCAACTATTGTGGTTACCTAGCAACCATTGTGTTTACCTAGCACCCATTGTGGTTACCCAGCAAATATTGTGGTTACCTAGCAACCATTGTGGTTACCTATCAACCATTGTGGTTACCTAGCAACCATTGGGTTACCTATCAACCATTGTGGCTACCTAGCAACCATTGTGTTTACCTAGCAACCATTGTGTTTACCTATAAACCATTGTGGTTACCTAGCAACCATTATGTTTACCTAGCAACCATTGCGGTTACCTAGCAACCATTGCGGTTACCTAGCAACCATTGTGTTTACCTAGCAACCATTGTGGTTACCTATCAACCATTGTGGTTACCTATCAACCATTGTGTTTACCTAGCAACCATTGTGGTTACCTATCAACTATTGTGGTTACCTAGCAACCATTGTGGTTACCTAGCAACCATTGTGGTTACCTAGCAACGATTGTGGTTACCTAGCAATCATTGTGGTTACCTAGAAACCATTGTGGTTACCTAGCAACCATTGTGGTTAAATAGCAACCATTGTGTTTACCTAGCAACCATTGTGTTTACCTATCAACCATTGTGGTTACCTATCAACCATTGTGGTTACCTAGCAATTATTGTGTTTACCTAGCAACCATTGTGGTTACCTATCAACCATTGTGGTTACCTATCAACCATTGTGGTTACCTAGCAACCATTATGGTTACCTATCAACCATTGTGGTTACCTATCAACCATTGTGGTTACCTAGCAACCATTGTGGTTACCTAGAAACCATTGTGGTTACCTATCAACCATTGTGGTTACCTAGCAACCCTTGTGGTTACCTATCAACCATTGTGGTTACCTATCAACCATTGTGGTTACCTATAAACCATTGTGTTTACCTAGCAACCATTGTGGTTACCTATCAACCATTATGGTTACCTAGCAACCATTGTGGTTACCTATCAACCATTGTGGTTACCTATCAACCATTGTGTTTATCTAGCAACTATTGTGGTTACCTAGCAACCATTGTGTTTACCTAGCACCCATTGTGGTTACCCAGCAACTATTGTGGTTACCTAGCAACCATTGTGGTTACCTATCAACCATTGTGGTTACCTAGCAACCATTGGGTTACCTATCAACCATTGTGGCTACCTAGCAACCATTGTGTTTACCTAGCAAACATTGTGGTTACCTAGCAACCATTGTGTTTACCTATAAACCATTGTGGTTACTTAGCAACCATTGTGTTTACCTAGCAACCATTGCGGTTACCTAGCAACCATTGTGGTTACCTAGCAACCATTGTGTTTACCTAGCAACCATTGTGGTTACCTATCAACCATTGTGGTTACCTATCAACCATTGTGTTTACCTAGCAACCATTGTGGTTACCTATCAACCATTGTGGTTACCTATCAACCATTGTGTTTACCTAGCAACCATTGTGGTTACCTATCAACCATTGTGGTTACCTATCAACCATTGTGTTTACCTATCAACCATTGTGATTACCTAGCAACCATTGTGGTTACCTAGCAACCATTGTGGTTACCTAGTAACCATTGTGGTTACCTAGCAACGATTGTGGTTACCTAGAAACCAAGCAACCATTGTGTTTACCTATCAACCATTGTGGTTACCTAGTAACCATTGTGGTTACCTAGCAACTATTGTGGTTACCTAGCAACCATTGTAATTACCTAGAAACCATTGTGGTTACCAAGCAACCATTGTGTTTACCTATCAACCATTGTGTTTACCTATCAACTATTGTGGTTACCTAGCAAGCATTGTGGTTACCTTTCAACCATTGTGGTTACCTAGCAACCATTGTGGTTACCTAGCAACCAATGTGGTTGCCTAGCAACCATTGTTGTTACCTAGCAACCATAGTGGTTACCTAGCAACCATTGTGGTTGCCTATCAACCATTGTGTTTACCTAGCAACCATTGTGGTTACCTAGCAACCATTGTGGTTATCTAGCAACTATTGTGGTTACCTAGCAACCATTGTGTTTACCTATCAACCATTGTGGTTACCTATCAACCATTGTGGTTAACTAGTAACCATTGTGGCTACCTAGCAACCATTGTGTTTACCTAGCAACCATTGTGGTTTCCTAGCAACCATTGTGGTTACCAAGCAACCATTGATTTTACCTATCAAACATTGTGTTTACCTAGTAACCATTGTGGTTACCTATCAACCATTGTGGCTACCTATCAACCATTGTGGTTACCTATCAACCATTGTTGTTACCTAGCAACCATTGTGAATACCTGTCAACCATTGTGTTTATCTAGCAACTATTGTGGTTACCTAGCAACCATTGTGTTTACCTAGCAACCATTGTGGTTACCTATCAACCATTGTGTTTACCTAGCAACCATTGTGGTTACCTAGCAACCATTGTGTTTACCTAGCAACCATTGTGGTTACCTATCAACCATTGTGTTTACCTAGCAAACATTGTGGTTACCTATCAACCATTGTGGTTACCTAGCAACCATTGTGGTTACCTAGAAACCACTGTGGTTACCTAGCAACCATTGTGGTTCCCTATCAACCATTGTGATTACCTATCAATTATTGTGGTTACCTATCAACCATTGTGGTTACCTAGCAACAATTGTAGTTGCCTGGCAACCATTGTGGTTAACTAGCAACCATTGTGGTTACCTAGCAACCATTGTAGTTACCTTTCAACCATTGTGGTTACCTAGCAACCATTGTCGTTACCTAGCAACCATTGTGGTTTCCTTTCAACCATTGTAGTTACCTAGCAACCATTGTGGTTGCCTAGCAACCATTGTCGTTACATAGCAACCATTGTGGTTTCCTTTCAACCATTGTGGTTACCTGTCAACCATTGTGGTTACCTAGCAACCATTGTGGTTGCCTAGCAACCATTGTGGTTACCTAGCAACCATTGTGTTTACCTATCAACCATTGTGATTACCTATCAATTATTGTAGTTACCTATCAACCATTGTGGTTACCTGGCAACCACCATTGTTGTTGCCTAGCAACCATTGTGGTTACCTAGCAACCATTGTGGTTGCCTAGCAACCATTGTTGTTACCTAGCAACCATTGTGGTTGCCTAGCAACCATTGTGGTTATCTAGAGCAACCATTGTGGTTATCTAGCAACCATTGTGGTTACCTAGCAACCATTGTTGTTACCTAGCAACCATTGTGGTTGCCTAGCAACCATTGTGGTTGCCTAGCAACCATTGTTGTTCCCCAGCAACCATTGTGGTTGCCCTAGCAACCATTGTGGTTACCTAGCAACCATTGTGGTTACCTAGCAACCATTGTGGTTGCCTAGCAACCATTGTTGTTACCTAGCAACCATTGTGGTTGCTTAGCAACCATTGTTGTTACCTAGCAACCATTGTGGTTGCCTATCAACCATTGTGGTTACGTAGCAACCATTGTGGTTGCCTAGCAACCATTGTGGTTACCTAGCAACCATTGTGCTTGCCTAGCAACCATTGTTGTTACCTAGCAACCATTGTTGTTACCTAGCAACCATTGTTGTTGCCTAGCAACCATTGTGGTTACCTAGCAACCATTGTGGTTACCTATCAACCATTGTGATTACCTAGCAACCATTGTTGTTACCTAGCAACCATTGTGGTTGCCCTAGCAACCATTGTGGTTACCTAGCAACCATTGTGGTTACCTAGCAACCATTGTGGTTGCCTAGCAACCATTGTTGTTACCTAGCAACCATTGTTGTTGCTTAGCAACCATTGTTGTTACCTAGCAACCATTGTGGTTGCCTATCAACCATTGTGGTTACCTAGCAACCATTTTGGTTGCCTAGCAACCATTGTGCTTGCCTAGCAACCATTGTTGTTACCTAGCAACCATTGTTGTTACCTAGCAACCATTGTTGTTGCCTAGCAACCATTGTGGTTACCTAGCAACCATTGTGGTTACCTATCAACCATTGTGGTTACCTAGCGACCATTGTGGTTGCCTAACAACCATTGTTGTTACCTAGCAACCATTGTGATTGCCTAGCAACCATTGTGGTTACCGAGCAACCATTGTGGTTACCTAGCAACCATTGTGGTTGCCTAGCAACCATTGTTGTTACCTAGCAACCATTGTGGTTGCCTAGCAACCATTGTGGTTACCTATCAACCATTGTGATTACCTATCAATTATTGTGGTTACCTATCAACCATTGTGGTTACCTATCAAACATTCTGGTTACCTAGCAACCATTGTGGTTACCTAGCAACCATTGTGTTTACCTATCAACCATTGTGATTACCTATCAATTATTGTGGTTACCTATCAACCATTGCGGTTACCTAGCACTTATTGTGGTTACCTAGCAACCATTGTGGTTGCCTAGCAACCATTGTGGTTACCTATCAACCATTGTGGTTGCCTAGCAACCATTCTGGTTACCTAGCAACCATTGTGGTTGCCTAGCAACCATTCTGGTTACCTAGCAACCATTGTGGTTGCCTAGCAACCATTGTTGTTACCTAGCAACCATTGTGGTTGCCTAGCAACCATTGTTGTTACCTAGCAACCATTGTGGTTGCCTATCAACATTGTGGTTACCTAGCAACCATTGTGGTTGCCTAGCAACCTTTGTGGTTACCTAGCAACCATTGTGTTTGCCTTGCAACCATTGTGTTTACCTAGCAACCATTGTGGTTACCTATCAACCATTGTGGTTACCTAGCAACCATTGTGGTTACCTAGCAACCATTGTGTTTACCTATCAACCATTGTGGTTACCTATCAACTATTGTGGTTACCTATCAACCATTGTGGTTACCTAGCAACAATTGTGGTTACCTATCAATTATTGTGTTTACCTAGCAACCATTGTGTTTACCTATCAACCATTGTGTTTACCTAGCAACCATTGTGGTTACCTAGCAACTATTGTGGTTACCTATCAATCATTGTGGTTACCTAACAACCATTGGGGTTACCTATCAACCAATGTGGTTACCTATCAACCAATAAGTTACCTAGCAACCGTTGTGGTTACCTAGCAACCATTGTGTTAACCTTGCGACCATTGTGGTTACCTATCAACCTTTGTCGTTACCTATCAACCATTGTGGTTACCTATCAACCATTGTGGTTACCTAGCAACCATTGTGTTTACATAACAACCATTGTGTTTACCTATCAACCATTGTGGTTAGCTATCAACCATTGTGGTTACCTAGCAACTATTGTGGTTATCTAGCAACCATTATAATTACCTAGAAACCATTGTGGTTACCAAGCAACCATTGTGTTTACCTATCAACCATTGTGGTTACCTATCAACCATTCTGGTTACCTATCAACTATTGTGGTTACCTTGCAAGCATTGTGGTTACCTTTCAACCATTGTGGTTACCTAGCAACCATTGTGGTTACCTAGCAACCATTGTGGTTGCCTAGCAACCATTGTTGTTACCTAGCAACCATTGTGGTTACCTAGCAACCATTGTGGTTAACTAGCAACCATTGTGGTTACCTAGAAACCATTGTAGTTGCCTAGCAACCATTGTTGTTACCTAGCAACCATTGTGGTTACCTAGCAACCATTGTTGTTACCTAGCAACCATTGTGGTTGCCTAGCAACCATTGTGGTTATCTAGCAACCATTGTGGTTGCCTAGCAACCATTGTTGTTACCTAGCAACCATTGTGGTTACCTAGCAACCATTGTGGTTACCTAGCAACCATTGTAATTACCTAGAAACCATTGTGGTTACCAAGCAACCATTGTGTTTACCTATCAACCATTGTGGTTACCTATCAACCATTCTGGTTACCTATCAACTATTGTGGTTACCTAGCAAGCATTGTGGTTACCTTTCAACCATTGTGGTTACCTAGCAACCATTGTTGTTACCTAGCAACCATAGTGGTTACCTAGCAACCATTGTGGTTGCCTATCAACCATTGTGTTTACCTAGCAACCATTGTGGTTACCTAGCAACCATTGTGGTTATCTAGCAACTATTGTGGTTACCTAGCAACCATTGTGTTTACCTATCAACCATTGTGGTTACCTATAAACCATTGTGGTTAACTAGTAACCATTGTGGCTACCTAGCAACCATTGTGCTTACCTAGCAACCATTGTGGTTTCCTAGCAACCATTGTGGTTACCAAGCAACCATTGATTTTACCTATCAAACATTGTGTTTACCTAGTAACCATTGTGGTTACCTATCAACCATTGTGGCTACCTATCAACCATTGTGGTTACCTATCAACCATTGTTGTTACCTAGCAACCATTGTGAATACCTGTCAACCATTGTGTTTATCTAGCAACTATTGTGGTTACCTAGCAACCATTGTGTTTACCTAGCAACCATTGTGGTTACCTATCAACCATTGTGTTTACCTAGCAACCATTGTGGTTACCTAGCAACCATTGTGTTTACCTAGCAACCATTGTGGTTACCTATCAACCATTGTGCTTACCTAGCAAACATTGTGGTTACCTATCAACCATTGTGGTTACCTAGCAACCATTGTGGTTACCTAGAAACCACTGTGGTTACCTAGCAACCATTGTGGTTACCTAGGAACCATTGTGTTTACCTATCAACCATTGTGGTTACCTATAAACTATTGTGGTTTCCTTTCAACCATTGTGGTTACCTGTCAACCATTGTGGTTACCTAGCAACCATTGTGGTTACCTAGCAACCATTGTGGTTGCCTAGCAACCATTGTGGTTACCTAGCAACCATTGTGGTTACCTAGCAACCATTGTGTTTACCTATCAACCATTGTGATTACCTATCAATTATTGTAGTTACCTATCAACCATTGTGGTTACCTGGCAACTATTGTTGTTACCTAGCAACCATTGTGGTTGCCTAGCAATCATTGTGATTACCTAGCAACCATTGTTGTTACCTAACAACCATTGTGGTTGCCTAGCAACCATTGTGGTTACCTAGCAACCATTGTGGTTACCTAGCAACCATTGTTGTTACCTAGCAACCATTGTGGTTACCTAGCAACCATTTTGGTTGCCTAGCAACCATTGTGGTTACCTAGCAACCATTGTGGTTACCTAGCAACCATTGTGGTTACCTAGCAACCATTGTTGTTACCTAGCAACCATTGTGGTTGCCTAGCAACCATTGTGGTTACCTAGCAACCATTGTGGTTGCCTAGCAACCATTGTTGTTACCTAGCAACCATTGTGGTTGCCTAGCAACCATTGTGGTTACCTAGCAACCAATGTGGTTACCTAGCAACCATTGTTGTTACCTAGCAACCATTGTGGTTGCCTAGCAACCATTGTTGTTACCTAGCAACCATTGTGGTTGCCTAGCAACCATTGTTGTTACCTAGCAACCATTGATCTACCTAGCAACCATTGTGGTTGCCTAGCAACCCGTGTGGTTACCTAGCAACCATTGTGGTTGCCTATCAACCATTGTGGTTGCCTAGCAACCATTGTTGTTACCTAGCAACCATTGTGGTTGCCTAGCAACCATTGTTGTTACCTAGCAACCATTGTGGTTGCCTAGCAACCATTGTGGTTACCTAGCAACCATTGTGGTTACCTAGCAACTATTGTGTTTACCTATCGACCATTGTGGTTACCTATAAACCATTCTGGTTACCTATCAACTATTGTGGTTACCTAGCAACCATTGTGGTTACCTAGCAACCATTGTGGTTGCCTAGCAACCATTGTGGTTACCTAGCAACCAATGCGTTTACCTATCAACCATTGTGATTACCTATCAATTATTGTGGTTACCTATCAACCATTGTGGTTACCTAGCAACCATTGTGGTTACCTAGCAACCATTGTGGTTGCCTAGCAACCATTGTGTTTACCTAGCAACCATTGTGGTTGCCTAGCAACCATTGTGGTTACCTAGCAACCATTGTGGTTGCCTTGCAACCATTGTGGTTACCTAGCAACCATTGTGGTTACCTAGCAACTATTGTGTTTACCTATCAACCATTGTGATTACCTATCAATTATTGTGGTTACCTGTTGTTACCTAGCAATCATTGTGGTTACCTAGCAACCATTGTGGTTACCTAGCAACCATTGTGGTTGCCTAGCAACCATTGTTGTTACCTAGCAACCATTGTGGTTACCTATCAACCATTCTGGTTACCTATCAACTATTGTGGTTTCCTAGCAACCATTGTGGTTACCTAGCAACCATTGTGTTTACCTATAAACCATTGTGGTTACCTAGCAACCATTGTGTTTACCTAGCAACCATTGCGGTTACCTAGCAACCATTGTGGTTACCTATCAACCATTGTGGTTACCTAGCAACCATTGTGGTTACCTAGCAACCATTGTGGTTGCCTAGCAACCATTGTGGTTACCTAGCAACCATTGTGGTTACCTTTCAACCATTGTGGTTTATCAACCATTGTGGTTACCTAGCAACCATTGTGGTTACCTAGCAACCATTGTGGTTACCTAGCAACCATTGTGGTCACCTAGCAACCATTGTGGTTACCTAGCAACCATTGTAGTTACCTAGCAACCATTGTGGCTGCCTAGCAACCATTGTGGTTACCTAGCAACCCTTGTAGTTACCTAGCAACCATTGTGGTTGCCTAGCAACCATTGTGGTTACCTATCAATTATTGTGGTTTCCTGTCAACCATTCTGTTTACCTATCAACCTTTGTGGTTACCTGGCAACCATTGTGGTTACCTAGCAACCATTGTGGTTACCTAGCAACCATTGTGGTTACCTAGCAACCATTGTGTTTACCTATCAACCATTGTGATTACCTATCAATTATTGTGGTTACCTATCAACCATTCTGGTTACCTATCAACTATTGTGGTTACCTAGCAACCATTGTGGTTACCTTTCAACCATTGTGGTTACCTATCAACCATTGTGGTTACCGATTAACCATTGTGGTTACCTATCAATTATTGTGGTTACCTATCAACCATTGTGGTTACCTAGCAACCATTGTGGTTACCTATCAACTATTGTGGTTGCCTAGCAACCATTGTGGTTACCTAGCAACCATTGTGGTTACCTAGCAACCATTGTGGTTGCCTAGCAACCATTGTGGGTACCTAGCAACCATTGTTGTTACCTAGCAACCATTGTGGTTGCCTAGCAACCATTGTTGTTACCTAGCAACCATTGTGGTTACCTAGCAACCATTGTGGTTACCTAGCAACCATTGTGTTTACCTATCAACCATTGTGATTACCTATCAATTATTGTGGTTACCTATCAACCATTCTGGTTACCTATCAACTATTGTGGTTACCTAGCAACCATTGTGGTTACCTTTCAACCATTGTGGTTACCTATCAACCATTGTGGTTACCGATTAACCATTGTGGTTACCTATCAACCATTGTGGTTACCTAGCAACCATTGTGGTTTCCTTGCAACCATTGTGGTTACCTTTCAACCATTGTGGTTACCTATCAACCATTGTGGTTGCCTAGCAACCATTGTGGTTACCTAGCAACCATTTTACTTACCTAGCAACCATTGTGGTTGCCTAGCAACCATTGTGGTTACCTAGCAACCATTGTGGTTTCCTTTCAACCATTGTGGTTACCTATCAACCATTGTGGTTACCTAGCAACCATTGTGGTTACCTAGCAACTATTGTGGTTGCCTAGCAACCATTGTTGTTACCTAGCAACCATTGTGGTTACCTAGCAACCATTGTGGTTCGCTAGCAACCATTGTGGTTACCTAGCAACCATTGTGGTTGCCTAGCAACCCCTGTGGTTACCTAGCAACCATTGTGGTTGCCTAGCAACCATTGTGGTTACCTAGCAATTATTGTGGTTGCCTAGCAACCATTGTTGTTACCTAGCAACCATTGTGGTTGCCTAGCAACCATTGTGGTTACCTAGCAACCATTGTGGTTGCCTAGCAACCATTGTGGTTACCTAGCAACCATTGTGGTTGCCTAGCAACCATTGTTGTTACCTAGAAACCATTGTTGTTACCTAGCAACCATTGTGGTTGCCTAGCAACCATTCTGGTTACCTATCAACTATTGTGGTTACCTAGCAACCATTGTGGTTACCTAGCAACCATTGTTGTTGCCTAGCAACCATTGTGGTTGCCTAGCAACCATTGTGGTTACCTAGCAACCATTGTGTTTACCTATCAACCATAGTGGTTACCTATCAACCATTCTGGTTACCTATCAACTATTGTGGTTACCTAGCAACCATTGTGGTTGCCTAGCAACCATTGTGGTTACCTAGCAACCATTGTGGTTGCCTAGCAACCATTGTTGTTGCCTAGCAACCATTCTGGTTGCCTATCAACTATTGTGGTTACCTAGCAACCATTGTGGTTACCTAGCAACCATTGTTGTTGCCTAGCAACCATTGTGGTTGCCTAGCAACCATTGTGGTTACCTAGCAACCATTGTGTTTACCTATCAACCATAGTGGTTACCTATCAACCATTCTGGTTACCTATCAACTATTGTGGTTACCTAGCAACCATTGTGGTTACCTAGCAACCATTGTGGTTGCCTAGCAACCAATGTGGTTACCTAGCAACCATTGTGGTTACCTAGCAACCATTGTGTTTACCTATCAACCATTGTGATTACCTATCAATTATTCTGGTTACCTCTCAACCATTGTGGTTACCTAGCAACCATTGTGGTTGCCTAGCAACCATTGTTGTTACCTAGCAACCATTGTGGTTCCCTAGCAAACATTGTTGTTGCCTAGCAACCATTGTTGTTACCTAGCAACCATTGTGGTTACCTAGCAACCATTGTGTTTACCTATCAACCATTGTGATTACCTATCAATTATTGTGGTTACCTATCAACCATTCTGGTTACCTATCAACTATTGTGGTTACCTAGCAACCATTGTGGTTACCTTTCAACCATTGTGGTTACCTATCAACCATTGTGGTTACCGATTAACCATTGTGGTTACCTATCAATTATTGTGGTTACCTATCAACCATTGTGGTTACCTAGCAACCATTGTGGTTACCTATCAACTATTGTGGTTGCCTAGCAACCATTGTGGTTACCTAGCAACCATTGTGGTTACCTAGCAACCATTGTGGTTGCCTAGCAACCATTGTGGGTACCTAGCAACCATTGTTGTTACCTAGCAACCATTGTGGTTGCCTAGCAACCATTGTTGTTACCTAGCAACCATTGTGGTTACCTAGCAACCATTGTGGTTACCTAGCAACCATTGTGTTTACCTATCAACCATTGTGATTACCTATCAATTATTGTGGTTACCTATCAACCATTCTGGTTACCTATCAACTATTGTGGTTACCTAGCAACCATTGTGGTTACCTTTCAACCATTGTGGTTACCTATCAACCATTGTGGTTACCGATTAACCATTGTGGTTACCTATCAACCATTGTGGTTACCTAGCAACCATTGTGGTTTCCTTGCAACCATTGTGGTTACCTTTCAACCATTGTGGTTACCTATCAACCATTGTGGTTGCCTAGCAACCATTGTGGTTACCTAGCAACCATTTTACTTACCTAGCAACCATTGTGGTTGCCTAGCAACCATTGTGGTTACCTAGCAACCATTGTGGTTTCCTTTCAACCATTGTGGTTACCTATCAACCATTGTGGTTACCTAGCAACCATTGTGGTTACCTAGCAACTATTGTGGTTGCCTAGCAACCATTGTTGTTACCTAGCAACCATTGTGGTTACCTAGCAACCATTGTGGTTCGCTAGCAACCATTGTGGTTACCTAGCAACCATTGTGGTTGCCTAGCAACCCCTGTGGTTACCTAGCAACCATTGTGGTTGCCTAGCAACCATTGTGGTTACCTAGCAACCATTGTGGTTGCCTAGCAACCATTGTTGTTACCTAGCAACCATTGTGGTTGCCTAGCAACCATTGTGGTTACCTAGCAACCATTGTGGTTGCCTAGCAACCATTGTGGTTACCTAGCAACCATTGTGGTTGCCTAGCAACCATTGTTGTTACCTAGAAACCATTGTTGTTACCTAGCAACCATTGTGGTTGCCTAGCAACCATTCTGGTTACCTATCAACTATTGTGGTTACCTAGCAACCATTGTGGTTACCTAGCAACCATTGTTGTTGCCTAGCAACCATTGTGGTTGCCTAGCAACCATTGTGGTTACCTAGCAACCATTGTGTTTACCTATCAACCATAGTGGTTACCTATCAACCATTCTGGTTACCTATCAACTATTGTGGTTACCTAGCAACCATTGTGGTTGCCTAGCAACCATTGTGGTTACCTAGCAACCATTGTGGTTGCCTAGCAACCATTGTTGTTGCCTAGCAACCATTCTGGTTGCCTATCAACTATTGTGGTTACCTAGCAACCATTGTGGTTACCTAGCAACCATTGTTGTTGCCTAGCAACCATTGTGGTTGCCTAGCAACCATTGTGGTTACCTAGCAACCATTGTGTTTACCTATCAACCATAGTGGTTACCTATCAACCATTCTGGTTACCTATCAACTATTGTGGTTACCTAGCAACCATTGTGGTTACCTAGCAACCATTGTGGTTGCCTAGCAACCAATGTGGTTACCTAGCAACCATTGTGGTTACCTAGCAACCATTGTGTTTACCTATCAACCATTGTGATTACCTATCAATTATTCTGGTTACCTCTCAACCATTGTGGTTACCTAGCAACCATTGTGGTTGCCTAGCAACCATTGTTGTTACCTAGCAACCATTGTGGTTCCCTAGCAAACATTGTTGTTGCCTAGCAACCATTGTTGTTACCTAGCAACCATTGTGGTAGCAACCATTGTTGTTACCTAGCAACCATTGTGGTTGCCTAGCAACCATTGTGGTTGCCTAGCAACTATTGTTGTTACCTAGCAACCATTGTGGTTGCCTAGCAACCATTGTGGTTGCATAGCAACCATTGTTGTTACCTAGCAACCATTGTGGTTGCCTAGCAACCATTGTGGTTACCTAGCAACCATTGTGTTTACCTATCAACCATTGTGGTTACCTATCAACCAGTCTGGTTACCTAGCAACCATTGTGGTTACCTAGCAACCATTGTGTTTACCTATTAACCATTGTAATTACCTATCAATTATTGTGGTTACCTATCAACCATTGTGGTTGCCTAGCAACCATTGTTATTACCTAGCAACCATTGTGTTTACCTATCAACCATTGTGTTTAACTATCAACCATTGTAGTTACCTAGCAACCATTGTGGTTACCTATCAAGCATTGTGGTTACCTAGCAACCATTGTGGTTACCTAGCAACCATTGTGTTTACATGGCAACCATTGTGGTTACCTATCAACCAATGTGGTTAACTAGCAACCATTGTGGTTACCTATTAACATTATGGTTACCTAGCAACAATTGTGGTTACCTAGCAACCATTGGGGTTACCTAGCAACCATTGTGGTTACCTAGCAACCATTGTGGTTACCTAGAAACCATTGTGGTTACCTAGCAACCATTGTGTTTACCTATTAACCATTGTGGTTACCTATCAACCAT
Source organism: Anomaloglossus baeobatrachus (assembly GCF_048569485.1). Lineage (NCBI taxonomy): Eukaryota > Metazoa > Chordata > Amphibia > Anura > Aromobatidae > Anomaloglossus > Anomaloglossus baeobatrachus. The sequence continues at coordinate 261,173,333 of NC_134357.1, forward strand.
TGTGGTTACCTATCAACCATTGTGGTTACCCAGCAACCATTGTGGTTACCTAGCAACCATTGTGTTTACCTATCAACCATTGTGTTTAACTATCAACCATTGTAGTTACCTAGCAACCATTGTGGTTACCTATCAAGCATTGTGTTTACCTATCAACCATTGTGGTTACCTATCAACCATTGTGTTTACCTAGCAACCATTGTGTCTACCTATCAACTATTGTGGTTACCTATCAACAGTTGTGTTTACCTACCAACCATTGTGGTTACCTATCAACCATTGTGTTTACCCATCAACCATTGTGGTTACCTAGCAACCATTGTGGTTACCTATCAACCATTGTGGTTACCTAGCAACCATTGTGGTTACCGATCAACCATTGTGGTTACCTAGCAACCATTGTGGTTACCTAGCAACCATTGTGTTTACCTATCAACCATTGTGATTACCTATCAATTATTGTGGTTACCTATCAACCATTGTGGTTACATAGCAACTATTGTGGTTACCTATTAACCATTGTGGTTACCTAGTAACCATTGTGGTTACCTTTCAACCATTGTGATTACCTAGCAACCATTGTGGTTACATATCAACCATTGTGGTTACCTGTCAACCATTGTGGTTACCTAGCAACCATTGTGGTTACCTAGCAACCATTGTGGTTACCTATCAACCATTGTGTTGAACTATCAACCATTGTGGTTACCTAGCAACCGTTGTGGTTACCTATCAACCATTGTGGTTAACTAGCAACCATTGTGGTTACCTATCAACCATTGTGGTTACCTAGCAACCAATGTGGTTACCTAGCAACCATTGTGTTTACCTTTCTACCATTGTGTTTACCTATCAAACATTGTGGTTACCTAGCAACCATTGTGGTTACCTAGAAACCATTGTGGTTAACTATCAACCATTGTGTTTACCTAGCAACAATTGTGGTTACCTAGCAACCATTGTGTTTACCTAGCAAGCATTGTGGTTACCTATCAACCATTGTGGTTACCTATCAACCATTGTGTTTACCTATCAATTATTGTGGTTACCTAGCAACCATTGTGGTTACCTAGCAACTATTGTGTTTACCTATCAACCATTGTGTTGAACTATCAACCATTGTGGTTACCTAGCAACCGTTGTGGTTACCTATCAACCATTGTGGTTACCTAGCAACCATTGTGGTTACCTATCAACCATTGTGGTTACCTAGCAACCAATGTGGTTACCTAGCAACCATTGTGTTTACCTTTCAACCATTGTATTTACCTAGCAACCATTGTGGTTACCTAGCAACCATTGTGTTAACCTATCAACCATTGTGGTTACCTATCAACCATTGTGGTTACCTAGCAACCATTGTGTTTACATGGCAACCATTGTGGTTACCTATCAACCAATGTGGTTAACTAGCAACCATTGTGGTTACCTATTAACATTATGGTTACCTAGCAACAATTGTGGTTACCTAGCAACCATTGGGGTTACCTAGCAACCATTGTGGTTACCTAGCAACCATTGTGGTTACCTAGAAACCATTGTGGTTACCTAGCAACCATTGTGTTTACCTATTAACCATTGTGGTTACCTATCAACCATTGTGGTTACCTATCAACCATTGTGGTTACCCAGCAACCATTGTGGTTACCTAGCAACCATTGTGTTTACCTATCAACCATTGTGTTTAACTATCAACCATTGTAGTTACCTAGCAACCATTGTGGTTACCTATCAAGCATTGTGTTTACCTATCAACCATTGTGGTTACCTATCAACCATTGTGTTTACCTAGCAACCATTGTGTCTACCTATCAACTATTGTGGTTACCTATCAACAGTTGTGTTTACCTACCAACCATTGTGGTTACCTATCAACCATTGTGTTTACCCATCAACCATTGTGGTTACCTAGCAACCATTGTGGTTACCTATCAACCATTGTGGTTACCTAGCAACCATTGTGGTTACCGATCAACCATTGTGGTTACCTAGCAACCATTGTGGTTACCTAGCAACCATTGTGTTTACCTATCAACCATTGTGATTACCTATCAATTATTGTGGTTACCTATCAACCATTGTGGTTACATAGCAACCATTGTGGTTACCTATTAACCATTGTGGTTACCTAGTAACCATTGTGGTTACCTTTCAACCATTGTGATTACCTAGCAACCATTGTGGTTACATATCAACCATTGTGGTTACCTGTCAACCATTGTGGTTACCTAGCAACCATTGTGGTTACCTAGCAACCATTGTGGTTACCTATCAACCATTGTGTTGAACTATCAACCATTGTGGTTACCTAGCAACCGTTGTGGTTACCTATCAACCATTGTGGTTAACTAGCAACCATTGTGGTTACCTATCAACCATTGTGGTTACCTAGCAACCAATGTGGTTACCTAGCAACCATTGTGTTTACCTTTCTACCATTGTGTTTACCTATCAAACATTGTGGTTACCTAGCAACCATTGTGGTTACCTAGAAACCATTGTGGTTAACTATCAACCATTGTGTTTACCTAGCAACAATTGTGGTTACCTAGCAACCATTGTGTTTACCTAGCAAGCATTGTGGTTACCTATCAACCATTGTGGTTACCTATCAACCATTGTGTTTACCTATCAATTATTGTGGTTACCTAGCAACCATTGTGGTTACCTAGCAACTATTGTGTTTACCTATCAACCATTGTGTTGAACTATCAACCATTGTGGTTACCTAGCAACCGTTGTGGTTACCTATCAACCATTGTGGTTACCTAGCAACCATTGTGGTTACCTATCAACCATTGTGGTTACCTAGCAACCAATGTGGTTACCTAGCAACCATTGTGTTTACCTTTCAACCATTGTATTTACCTAGCAACCATTGTGGTTACCTAGCAACCATTGTGTTAACCTATCAACCATTGTGGTTACCTATCAACCATTGTGGTTACCCAGCAACCATTGTGGTTACCTATCAACCATTGTGGTTACCTAGAAACCATTGTGGTTACCTATCAACCATTGTGTTTACCTAGCAACAATTGTGGTTACCTAACAACCATTGTGTTTACCTAGCAAGCATTGTGGTTACCTATCAACCATTGTGGTTACCTAGCAACCATTGTAGTTATCTATCAACCATTGTGGTTACCTAGCAACCATTGTGGTTACCTAGCAACCATTGTGGTTACCTATCAACCATTGTGTTTACCTATCAACCATTGTGTTTACCTATCAACCATTGTGTTTACCTAGCAACCATTGTGGTTACCTATCAACCATTGTGTTTACCTATCAACCATTGTGGTTACCTAGCAACCATTGTGGTTACATAGCAACCATTGTGATGACCTATCAACCATTATGTTTAACTATCAACCATTGTGGTTACCTAGCAACCATTGTGGTTACCTATCAACCATTGTGTTTACCTAGCAACCATTGTGGTTACCTATCAACCATTGTGTTTACCTAACAACCATTGTGGCTACCTATCAACCATTGTTTTTACCTAGCAACCATTATGGTTACCTAGCAACCATTGTGTTTACCTTTAAACCATTGTGTTTACCTAGCAACCATTGTGGTTACTTAGCAACCATTGTGTTTACCTATCAGCCATTGTGGTTACCTAACATTCATTGTGGTTACCCAGCAACCATTGTGGTTACCTTTCAACCATTGTGGTTACCTAACATTCATTGTGGTAACCCAGCAACCATTGTGGTTACCTATCAACCATTGTGGTCACCTAGAAACCATTTTGGTTACCTATCAACCATTGTGTTTACCTAGCAACAATTGTGGTTACCTAGCAACCATTTTGTTTACCTAGCAACCATTGTGGTTACCTGTCAACCATTGTGGTTACCTAGCAACCATTGTGGTTACCTAGCAACCATTGTGTTTATTTATCAACTATTGTGTTTAACTATCAACAATTGTGGTTACCTAGCAACCATTGTGGTTACTTAGCAACCATTGTGTTTACATGGCAACCATTGTGGTTACCTATCAACCATTGTGGTTACCTAGCAACCATTGTGGTTACCTATTAACATTGTGGTTGCCTAGCAACCATTGTGGTTACCTAGCAACCATTGTGGTTACCTAGCAACCATTGTGTCTACCTATCAACCATTGTGATTACCTATCAATTATTGTGGTTACCTATCAACCATTGTGGTTACCTAGCAACCATTGTGTTTACCTATCAACCATTGTGATTACCTATCAATTATTGTAGTTACCTATCAACCATTGTGGTTACCTGGCAACCATTGTGGTTACCTAGCAACCATTGTGGTTGCCTAGCAACCATTGTTGTTATCTAGCAACCATTGTGGTTGCCTAGCAACCATTGTGGTTACCTAGCAACCATTGTGGTTACCTAGCAACCATTGTGGTTGCCTAGCAACCATTGTTGTTACCTAGCAACCATTGTGGTTGCCTAGCAACCATTGTGGTTACCTAGCAACCATTGTGGTTGCCTAGCAACTATTGTGGTTGCCTAGCAACCATTGTGGTTGCCTAGCAACCATTGTGGTTACCTAGCAACCATTGTGGTTACCTAGCAACCATTGTGGTTGCCTAGCAACCATTGTTGTTACCTAGCAACCATTGTGGTTGCCTAGCAACCATTGTGGTTACCTAGCAACCATTGTGGTTGCCTAGCAACCATTGTGGTTACCTAGCAACAATTGTTGTTACCTAGCAACCATTGTGGTTGCCTAGCAACCATTGTTGTTGCCTAGCAACCATTGTGGTTTCCTAGCAACCATTGTGGTTACCTAGCAACCATTGTGGTTACCTAGCAACCATTGTGTTTACCTATCAACCATTGTGGTTACCTATCAACCATTCTGGTTACCTTTCAACTATTGTGGTTACCTAGCAACCATTGTGGTTGCCTAGCAACCTAGCAACCATTGTGGTTACCTAGCAACCATTGTGTTTACCTATCAACCATTGTGATTACCTATCAATTATTGTGGTTACCTATCAACCATTGTGGTTACCTAGCAACCATTGTGGTTGCCTAGTAACCATTGTTGTTACCTAGCAACCATTGTGGTTGCCTAGCAACCATTGTGCTTGCCTAGCAACCGTTGTTGTTACCTAGCAACCATTGTGGTAGCAACCATTGTTGTTACCCAGCAACCATTGTGGTTGCCTAGCAACCATTGTTGTTACCTAGCAACCATTGTGGTTGCCTAGCAACCATTGTGGTTACCTAGCAACCATTGTGGTTACCTAGCAACCATTGTGGTTGCCTAGCAACCATTGTTGTTACCTAGCATCCATTGTGGTTGCCTAGCAACCATTGTGGTTACCTAGCAACCATTGTGGTTGCCTAGCAACCATTGTTGTTACCTAGCAACCATTGTGGTTGCCTAGCAACCATTGTTGTTACCTAGCAACTATTGTGGTTGCCTAGCAACCATTGTGGTTACCTAGCAACCATTGTGGTTGCCTAGCAACCATTGTTGTTACCTAGCAACCATTGTGGTTACCTAGCAACCATTGTGGTTGCCTAGCAACCATTGTGGTTGCCTAGCAACCATTGTTGTTGCCTAGCTACCATTGTGGTTGCCTAGCAACCATTGTGGTTACCTAGCAACCATTGTGGTTACCTAGCAACCATTGTGTTTACCTATCAACCATTGTGGTTACCTATCAACCATTCTGGTTACCTATCAACTATTGTGGTTACCTAGCAACCATTGTGGTTACCTAGCAACCATTGTGGTTGCCTAGCAACCATTGTGGTTACCTAGCAACAATTGTGTTTACCTATCAACCATTGTGATTACCTATCAATTATTGTGGTTGCCTATCAACCATTGTGGTTACCTAGCAACCATTGTGGTTGCCTAGCAACCATTGTTGTTACCTAGCAACCATTGTGGTTGCCTAGCAACCATTGTGGTTGCCTAGCAACCATTGTGGTAGCAACCATTGTTGTTACCTAGCAACCATTGTGGTTGCCTAGCAACCATTGTGCTTACCTAGCAACCATTGTGGTTGCCTAGCAACCATTGTTGTTACCTAGCACCCATTGTGGTTGCCTAGCAACCATTGTGGTTGCCTAGCAACCATTGTGGTTACTTAGCAACCATTGTGGTTGCATAGCAACCATTGTTGTTACCTAGCAACCATTGTGGTTGCCTAGCAACCATTGTGGTTACCTAGCAACCATTGTGTTTACCTATCAACCATTGTGGTTACCTATCAACCAGTCTGGTTACCTAGCAACCATTGTGGTTACCTAGCAACCATTGTGTTTACCTATCAACCATTGTGATTACCTATCAATTATTGTGGTTACCTATCAACCATTGTAGTTACCTAGCAACCATTGTGTTTACCTATCAACCATTGTGATTACCTATCAATTATTGTAGTTACCTATCAACCATTGTGGTTACCTGGCAACCATTGTGGTTACCAAGCAACCATTGTGGTTGCCTAGCAACCATTGTTGTTACCTAGCAACCATTGTGGTTGCCTAGCAACCATTGTGGTTACCTAGCAACCATTGTGGTTACCTAGCAACCATTATGGTTGCCTAGCAACCATTGTGGTTTTCTAGCAACTATTGTGGTTGCCTAGCAACCCTTGTGGTTACCTAGCAACCATTGTGGTTGCCTAGCAACCATTGTGGTTACCTAGCAACCATTGTGGTTGCCTAGCAACCATTGTTGTTACCTAGCAACCATTGTGGTTGCCTAGCAACCATTGTGGTTACCTAGCAACCATTGTGGTTGCCTAGCAACCATTGTGGTTACCTAGCAACCATTGTTGTTACCTAGCAACCACTGTGGTTGCCTAGCAACCATTGTTGTTGCCTAGCAACCATTGTGGTTGCCTATCAACCATTGTGGTTACCTAGCAACCATTGTGGTTACCTAGCAACCATTGTGGTTGCCTAGCAACCATTGTGGTTATCTAGCAACCATTGTGGTTGCCTAGCAACCATTGTGGTTATCTAGCAACCATTGTGGTTGCCTAGCAACCATTGTTGTTAACTAGCAACCATTGTGGTTACCTATCAACCATTGTGGTTACCTATCAATTATTGTGGTTACCTATCAACCATTGTGGTTACGTAGCAACCATTGTGGTTGCCTAGCAACCATTGTGGTTGCCTAGCAACCATTGTTGTTACCTAGCAACTATTGTGGTTGCCTAGCAACCATTGTGGTTACCTTGTAACCATTGTGGTTGCCTAGCAACCATTGTGGTTACCTAGCAACCATTGTTGTTACCTAGCAACCATTGTGGTTACCTAGCAACCATTGAGGTTACCTAGCAACCATTGTGGTTACCTAGCAACCATTGTGGTTGCCTAGCAACCATTGTGGTTACCTAGCAACCATTGTGTTTACCTATCAACCATTGTGTTTACCTATCAACCATTCTGGTTACCTATCAACCATTGTGGTTACCTAGCAACCATTTTGGTTGCCTAGCAACCATTGTGGTTACCTAGCAACCATTGTGGTTGCCTAGCAACCATTGTTGTTACCTAGCAACCATTGTGGTTGCCTAGCAACCATTGTTACCTAGCAACCATTGTGGTTGCCTAGCAACCATTGTTGTTACCTAGCAACGATTGTGGTTGCCTAGCAACCATTGTGGTTACCTAGCAACCATTGTGGTTGCCTAGCAACCATTGTGGTTACCTAGCAACCATTGTGGTTACCTAGCAACCATTGTGAATACCTAGCAACCATTGTGTTTACCTATCAACCATTGTGATTACCTATCAATTATTGTGGTTACCTATCAACCATTGTGGTTACCTAGCAACCATTGTGGTTACCTAGCAACCATTGTGGTTGCCTAGCAACCATTGTTGTTACCTAGCAACCATTGTGGTTGCCTAGCAACCATTGTGGTTACCTAGCAACCATTGTGGTTGCCTAGCAACCATTGTGGTTTCCTAGCAACCATTGTGGTTGCCTAGCAACCATTGTTGTTACCTAGCAACCATTGTGGTTGCCTAGCAACCAATGTGGTTACCTAGCAACCATTGTGTTTACCTTTCAACCATTGTATTTACCTAGCAACCATTGTGGTTACCTAGCAACCATTGTGTTAACCTATCAACCATTGTGGTTACCTATCAACCATTGTGGTTACCCAGCAACCATTGTGGTTACCTATCAACCATTGTGGTTACCTAGAAACCATTGTGGTTACCTATCAACCATTGTGTTTACCTAGCAACAATTGTGGTTACCTAACAACCATTGTGTTTACCTAGCAAGCATTGTGGTTACCTATCAACCATTGTGGTTACCTAGCAACCATTGTAGTTATCTATCAACCATTGTGGTTACCTAGCAACCATTGTGGTTACCTAGCAACCATTGTGGTTACCTATCAACCATTGTGTTTACCTATCAACCATTGTGTTTACCTATCAACCATTGTGTTTACCTAGCAACCATTGTGGTTACCTATCAACCATTGTGTTTACCTATCAACCATTGTGGTTACCTAGCAACCATTGTGGTTACATAGCAACCATTGTGATGACCTATCAACCATTATGTTTAACTATCAACCATTGTGGTTACCTAGCAACCATTGTGGTTACCTATCAACCATTGTGTTTACCTAGCAACCATTGTGGTTACCTATCAACCATTGTGTTTACCTAACAACCATTGTGGCTACCTATCAACCATTGTTTTTACCTAGCAACCATTATGGTTACCTAGCAACCATTGTGTTTACCTTTAAACCATTGTGTTTACCTAGCAACCATTGTGGTTACTTAGCAACCATTGTTTTTACCTATCAACCATTGTGGTTACCTAACATTCATTGTGGTTACCCAGCAACCATTGTGGTTACCTTTCAACCATTGTGGTTACCTAACATTCATTGTGGTAACCCAGCAACCATTGTGGTTACCTATCAACCATTGTGGTTACCTAGAAACCATTTTGGTTACCTATCAACCATTGTGTTTACCTAGCAACAATTGTGGTTACCTAGCAACCATTTTGTTTACCTAGCAACCATTGTGGTTACCTGTCAACCATTGTGGTTACCTAGCAACCATTGTGTTTATTTATCAACTATTGTGTTTAACTATCAACAATTGTGGTTACCTAGCAACCATTGTGGTTACTTAGCAACCATTGTGTTTACATGGCAACCATTGTGGTTACCTATCAACCATTGTGGTTACCTAGCAACCATTGTGGTTACCTATTAACATTGTGGTTGCCTAGCAACCATTGTGGTTACCTAGCAACCATTGTGGTTACCTAGCAACCATTGTGTCTACCTATCAACCATTGTGATTACCTATCAATTATTGTGGTTACCTATCAACCATTGTGGTTACCTAGCAACCATTGTGTTTACCTATCAACCATTGTGATTACCTATCAATTATTGTAGTTACCTATCAACCATTGTGGTTACCTGGCAACCATTGTGGTTACCTAGCAACCATTGTGGTTGCCTAGCAACCATTGTTGTTATCTAGCAACCATTGTGGTTGCCTAGCAACCATTGTGGTTACCTAGCAACCATTGTGGTTACCTAGCAACCATTGTGGTTGCCTAGCAACCATTGTTGTTACCTAGCAACCATTGTGGTTGCCTAGCAACCATTGTGGTTACCTAGCAACCATTGTGGTTGCCTAGCAACTATTGTGGTTGCCTAGCAACCATTGTGGTTGCCTAGCAACCATTGTGGTTACCTAGCAACCATTGTGGTTGCCTAGCAACCATTGTTGTTACCTAGCAACCATTGTGGTTGCCTAGCAACCATTGTGGTTACCTAGCAACCATTGTGGTTGCCTAGCAACCATTGTGGTTACCTAGCAACAATTGTTGTTACCTAGCAACCATTGTGGTTGCCTAGCAACCATTGTTGTTGCCTAGCAACCATTGTGGTTTCCTAGCAACCATTGTGGTTACCTAGCAACCATTGTGGTTACCTAGCAACCATTGTGTTTACCTATCAACCATTGTGGTTACCTATCAACCATTCTGGTTACCTTTCAACTATTGTGGTTACCTAGCAACCATTGTGGTTGCCTAGCAACCTAGCAACCATTGTGGTTACCTAGCAACCATTGTGTTTACCTATCAACCATTGTGATTACCTATCAATTATTGTGGTTACCTATCAACCATTGTGGTTACCTAGCAACCATTGTGGTTGCCTAGTAACCATTGTTGTTACCTAGCAACCATTGTGGTTGCCTAGCAACCATTGTGCTTGCCTAGCAACCGTTGTTGTTACCTAGCAACCATTGTGGTAGCAACCATTGTTGTTACCCAGCAACCATTGTGGTTGCCTAGCAACCATTGTTGTTACCTAGCAACCATTGTGGTTGCCTAGCAACCATTGTGGTTACCTAGCAACCATTGTCGTTACCTAGCAACCATTGTGGTTGCCTAGCAACCATTGTTGTTACCTAGCAACCATTGTGGTTGCCTAGCAACCATTGTGGTTACCTAGCAACCATTGTGGTTGCCTAGCAACCATTGTTGTTACCTAGCAACCATTGTGGTTGCCTAGCAACCATTGTTGTTACCTAGCAACTATTGTGGTTGCCTAGCAACCATTGTGGTTACCTAGCAACCATTGTGGTTGCCTAGCAACCATTGTTGTTACCTAGCAACCATTGTGGTTGCCTAGCAACCATTGTGGTTGCCTAGCAACCATTGTTGTTGCCTAGCTACCATTGTGGTTGCCTAGCAACCATTGTGGTTACCTAGCAACCATTGTGGTTACCTAGCAACCATTGTGTTTACCTATCAACCATTGTGGTTACCTATCAACCATTCTGGTTACCTATCAACTATTGTGGTTACCTAGCAACCATTGTGGTTACCTAGCAACCATTGTGGTTGCCTAGCAACCATTGTGGTTACCTAGCAACAATTGTGTTTACCTATCAACCATTGTGATTACCTATCAATTATTGTGGTTGCCTATCAACCATTGTGGTTACCTAGCAACCATTGTGGTTGCCTAGCAACCATTGTTGTTACCTAGCAACCATTGTGGTTGCCTAGCAACCATTGTGGTTGCCTAGCAACCATTGTGGTAGCAACCATTGTTGTTACCTAGCAACCATTGTGGTTGCCTAGCAACCATTGTGCTTACCTAGCAACCATTGTGGTTGCCTAGCAACCATTGTTGTTACCTAGCACCCATTGTGGTTGCCTAGCAACCATTGTGGTTGCCTAGCAACCATTGTGGTTACTTAGCAACCATTGTGGTTGCATAGCAACCATTGTTGTTACCTAGCAACCATTGTGGTTGCCTAGCAACCATTGTGGTTACCTAGCAACCATTGTGTTTACCTATCAACCATTGTGGTTACCTATCAACCAGTCTGGTTACCTAGCAACCATTGTGGTTACCTAGCAACCATTGTGTTTACCTATCAACCATTGTGATTACCTATCAATTATTGTGGTTACCTATCAACCATTGTGGTTACCTAGCAACCATTGTGTTTACCTATCAACCATTGTGATTACCTATCAATTATTGTAGTTACCTATCAACCATTGTGGTTACCTGGCAACCATTGTGGTTACCAAGCAACCATTGTGGTTGCCTAGCAACCATTGTTGTTACCTAGCAACCATTGTGGTTGCCTAGCAACCATTGTGGTTACCTAGCAACCATTGTGGTTACCTAGCAACCATTATGGTTGCCTAGCAACCATTGTGGTTTTCTAGCAACTATTGTGGTTGCCTAGCAACCCTTGTGGTTACCTAGCAACCATTGTGGTTGCCTAGCAACCATTGTGGTTACCTAGCAACCATTGTGGTTGCCTAGCAACCATTGTTGTTACCTAGCAACCATTGTGGTTGCCTAGCAACCATTGTGGTTACCTAGCAACCATTGTGGTTGCCTAGCAACCATTGTTGTTACCTAGCAACCACTGTGGTTGCCTAGCAACCATTGTTGTTGCCTAGCAACCATTGTGGTTGCCTATCAACCATTGTGGTTACCTAGCAACCATTGTGGTTGCCTAGCAACCATTGTGGTTATCTAGCAACCATTGTGGTTGCCTAGCAACCATTGTGGTTATCTAGCAACCATTGTGGTTGCCTAGCAACCATTGTTGTTAACTAGCAACCATTGTGGTTACCTATCAACCATTGTGGTTACCTATCAATTATTGTGGTTACCTATCAACCATTGTGGTTACGTAGCAACCATTGTGGTTGCCTAGCAACCATTGTGGTTGCCTAGCAACCATTGTTGTTACCTAGCAACTATTGTGGTTGCCTAGCAACCATTGTGGTTACCTTGTAACCATTGTGGTTGCCTAGCAACCATTGTGGTTACCTAGCAACCATTGTTGTTACCTAGCAACCATTGTGGTTACCTAGCAACCATTGAGGTTACCTAGCAACCATTGTGGTTACCTAGCAACCATTGTGGTTGCCTAGCAACCATTGTGGTTACCTAGCAACCATTGTGTTTACCTATCAACCATTGTGTTTACCTATCAACCATTCTGGTTACCTATCAACCATTGTGGTTACCTAGCAACCATTTTGGTTGCCTAGCAACCATTGTGGTTACCTAGCAACCATTGTGGTTGCCTAGCAACCATTGTTGTTACCTAGCAACCATTGTGGTTGCCTAGCAACCATTGTTACCTAGCAACCATTGTGGTTGCCTAGCAACCATTGTTGTTACCTAGCAACGATTGTGGTTGCCTAGCAACCATTGTGGTTACCTAGCAACCATTGTGGTTGCCTAGCAACCATTGTGGTTACCTAGCAACCATTGTGGTTACCTAGCAACCATTGTGAATACCTAGCAACCATTGTGTTTACCTATCAACCATTGTGATTACCTATCAATTATTGTGGTTACCTATCAACCATTGTGGTTACCTAGCAACCATTGTGGTTACCTAGCAACCATTGTGGTTGCCTAGCAACCATTGTTGTTACCTAGCAACCATTGTGGTTGCCTAGCAACCATTGTGGTTACCTAGCAACCATTGTGGTTGCCTAGCAACCATTGTGGTTTCCTAGCAACCATTGTGGTTGCCTAGCAACCATTGTTGTTACCTAGCAACCATTGTGGTTGCCTAGCAACCATTGTGGTTACCTAGCAACCATTGTGGTTACCTAGCAACCATTGTGGTTACCTAGCAACCATTGTGGTTACCTAGCAACCATTGTGGTTACCTAGCAACCATTGTGGTTGCCTAGCAACCATTGTGGTTACCTAGCAACCATTGTGGTTACCTTTCAACCATTGTGGTTTATCAACCATTGTGGTTACCTAGCAACCATTGTGGTTACCTAGCAACCATTTTGGTTACCTAGCAACCATTGTGGTCACCTAGCAACCATTGTGGTTACCTAGCAACCATTGTAGTTACCTAGCAACCATTGTGGCTGCCTAGCAACCATTGTGGTTACCTAGCAACCATCGTAGTTATCTAGCAACCATTGTGGTTGCCTAGCAACCATTGTGGTTACCTAGCAACCATTGTGGTTTCCTTTCAACCATTGTGGTTACCTATCAACCATTGTGGTTACATAGCAACCATTGTGGTTGCCTAGCAACCATTGTTGTTACCTAGCAACCATTGTGGTTGCCTAGCAACCATTGTGGTTATCTAGCAACCATTGTGGTTACCTAGCAACCATTGTGTTTACCTATCAACCATTGTGATTACCTATCAATTATTGTGGTTACCTATCAACCATTGTGGTTACCTAGCAACCATTGTGGTTACCTAGCAACCATTGTGGTTGCCTAGCAACCATTGTTGTTACCTAGCAACCATTGTGGTTACCTAGCAACCATTGTGGTTGCCTAGCAACCATTGTTGTTACCTAGCAACCATTGTAGTTACCTATCAACCGTTCTGGTTACCTATCAACCATTGTGGTTACCTATCAACCATTGTGGTTACCTAGCAACCATTGTGGTTGCCTAGCAACCATTGTGGTTACCTAGCAACCATTGTGGTTACCTAGCAACCATTGTGAATACCTAGCAACCATTGTGTTTACCTATCAACCATTGTGATTACCTATCAATTATTGTGGTTACCTATCAACCATTGTGGTTACCTAGCAACCATTGTGGTTACCTAGCAACCATTGTGGTTGCCTAGCAACCATTGTTGTTACCTAGCAACCATTGTGGTTGCCTAGCAACCATTGTGGTTACCTAGCAACCATTGTGGTTGCCTAGCAACCATTGTGGTTTCCTAGCAACCATTGTGGTTGCCTAGCAACCATTGTTGTTACCTAGCAACCATTGTGGTTGCCTAGCAACCAATGTGGTTACCTAGCAACCATTGTGTTTACCTTTCAACCATTGTATTTACCTAGCAACCATTGTGGTTACCTAGCAACCATTGTGTTAACCTATCAACCATTGTGGTTACCTATCAACCATTGTGGTTACCCAGCAACCATTGTGGTTACCTATCAACCATTGTGGTTACCTAGAAACCATTGTGGTTACCTATCAACCATTGTGTTTACCTAGCAACAATTGTGGTTACCTAACAACCATTGTGTTTACCTAGCAAGCATTGTGGTTACCTATCAACCATTGTGGTTACCTAGCAACCATTGTAGTTATCTATCAACCATTGTGGTTACCTAGCAACCATTGTGGTTACCTAGCAACCATTGTGGTTACCTATCAACCATTGTGTTTACCTATCAACCATTGTGTTTACCTATCAACCATTGTGTTTACCTAGCAACCATTGTGGTTACCTATCAACCATTGTGTTTACCTATCAACCATTGTGGTTACCTAGCAACCATTGTGGTTACATAGCAACCATTGTGATGACCTATCAACCATTATGTTTAACTATCAACCATTGTGGTTACCTAGCAACCATTGTGGTTACCTATCAACCATTGTGTTTACCTAGCAACCATTGTGGTTACCTATCAACCATTGTGTTTACCTAACAACCATTGTGGCTACCTATCAACCATTGTTTTTACCTAGCAACCATTATGGTTACCTAGCAACCATTGTGTTTACCTTTAAACCATTGTGTTTACCTAGCAACCATTGTGGTTACTTAGCAACCATTGTTTTTACCTATCAACCATTGTGGTTACCTAACATTCATTGTGGTTACCCAGCAACCATTGTGGTTACCTTTCAACCATTGTGGTTACCTAACATTCATTGTGGTAACCCAGCAACCATTGTGGTTACCTATCAACCATTGTGGTTACCTAGAAACCATTTTGGTTACCTATCAACCATTGTGTTTACCTAGCAACAATTGTGGTTACCTAGCAACCATTTTGTTTACCTAGCAACCATTGTGGTTACCTGTCAACCATTGTGGTTACCTAGCAACCATTGTGTTTATTTATCAACTATTGTGTTTAACTATCAACAATTGTGGTTACCTAGCAACCATTGTGGTTACTTAGCAACCATTGTGTTTACATGGCAACCATTGTGGTTACCTATCAACCATTGTGGTTACCTAGCAACCATTGTGGTTACCTATTAACATTGTGGTTGCCTAGCAACCATTGTGGTTACCTAGCAACCATTGTGGTTACCTAGCAACCATTGTGTCTACCTATCAACCATTGTGATTACCTATCAATTATTGTGGTTACCTATCAACCATTGTGGTTACCTAGCAACCATTGTGTTTACCTATCAACCATTGTGATTACCTATCAATTATTGTAGTTACCTATCAACCATTGTGGTTACCTGGCAACCATTGTGGTTACCTAGCAACCATTGTGGTTGCCTAGCAACCATTGTTGTTATCTAGCAACCATTGTGGTTGCCTAGCAACCATTGTGGTTACCTAGCAACCATTGTGGTTACCTAGCAACCATTGTGGTTGCCTAGCAACCATTGTTGTTACCTAGCAACCATTGTGGTTGCCTAGCAACCATTGTGGTTACCTAGCAACCATTGTGGTTGCCTAGCAACTATTGTGGTTGCCTAGCAACCATTGTGGTTGCCTAGCAACCATTGTGGTTACCTAGCAACCATTGTGGTTGCCTAGCAACCATTGTTGTTACCTAGCAACCATTTTGGTTGCCTAGCAACCATTGTGGTTACCTAGCAACCATTGTGGTTGCCTAGCAACCATTGTGGTTACCTAGCAACAATTGTTGTTACCTAGCAACCATTGTGGTTGCCTAGCAACCATTGTTGTTGCCTAGCAACCATTGTGGTTTCCTAGCAACCATTGTGGTTACCTAGCAACCATTGTGGTTACCTAGCAACCATTGTGTTTACCTATCAACCATTGTGGTTACCTATCAACCATTCTGGTTACCTTTCAACTATTGTGGTTACCTAGCAACCATTGTGGTTGCCTAGCAACCTAGCAACCATTGTGGTTACCTAGCAACCATTGTGTTTACCTATCAACCATTGTGATTACCTATCAATTATTGTGGTTACCTATCAACCATTGTGGTTACCTAGCAACCATTGTGGTTGCCTAGTAACCATTGTTGTTACCTAGCAACCATTGTGGTTGCCTAGCAACCATTGTGCTTGCCTAGCAACCGTTGTTGTTACCTAGCAACCATTGTGGTAGCAACCATTGTTGTTACCCAGCAACCATTGTGGTTGCCTAGCAACCATTGTTGTTACCTAGCAACCATTGTGGTTGCCTAGCAACCATTGTGGTTACCTAGCAACCATTGTCGTTACCTAGCAACCATTGTGGTTGCCTAGCAACCATTGTTGTTACCTAGCAACCATTGTGGTTGCCTAGCAACCATTGTGGTTACCTAGCAACCATTGTGGTTGCCTAGCAACCATTGTTGTTACCTAGCAACCATTGTGGTTGCCTAGCAACCATTGTTGTTACCTAGCAACTATTGTGGTTGCCTAGCAACCATTGTGGTTACCTAGCAACCATTGTGGTTGCCTAGCAACCATTGTTGTTACCTAGCAACCATTGTGGTTACCTAGCAACCATTGTGGTTGCCTAGCAACCATTGTGGTTGCCTAGCAACCATTGTTGTTGCCTAGCTACCATTGTGGTTGCCTAGCAACCATTGTGGTTACCTAGCAACCATTGTGGTTACCTAGCAACCATTGTGTTTACCTATCAACCATTGTGGTTACCTATCAACCATTCTGGTTACCTATCAACTATTGTGGTTACCTAGCAACCATTGTGGTTACCTAGCAACCATTGTGGTTGCCTAGCAACCATTGTGGTTACCTAGCAACAATTGTGTTTACCTATCAACCATTGTGATTACCTATCAATTATTGTGGTTGCCTATCAACCATTGTGGTTACCTAGCAACCATTGTGGTTGCCTAGCAACCATTGTTGTTACCTAGCAACCATTGTGGTTGCCTAGCAACCATTGTGGTTGCCTAGCAACCATTGTGGTAGCAACCATTGTTGTTACCTAGCAACCATTGTGGTTGCCTAGCAACCATTGTGCTTACCTAGCAACCATTGTGGTTGCCTAGCAACCATTGTTGTTACCTAGCACCCATTGTGGTTGCCTAGCAACCATTGTGGTTGCCTAGCAACCATTGTGGTTACTTAGCAACCATTGTGGTTGCATAGCAACCATTGTTGTTACCTAGCAACCATTGTGGTTGCCTAGCAACCATTGTGGTTACCTAGCAACCATTGTGTTTACCTATCAACCATTGTGGTTACCTATCAACCAGTCTGGTTACCTAGCAACCATTGTGGTTACCTAGCAACCATTGTGTTTACCTATCAACCATTGGGATTACCTATCAATTATTGTGGTTACCTATCAACCATTGTGGTTACCTAGCAACCATTGTGTTTACCTATCAACCATTGTGATTACCTATCAATTATTGTAGTTACCTATCAACCATTGTGGTTACCTGGCAACCATTGTGGTTACCAAGCAACCATTGTGGTTGCCTAGCAACCATTGTTGTTACCTAGCAACCATTGTGGTTGCCTAGCAACCATTGTGGTTACCTAGCAACCATTGTGGTTACCTAGCAACCATTATGGTTGCCTAGCAACCATTGTGGTTTTCTAGCAACTATTGTGGTTGCCTAGCAACCCTTGTGGTTACCTAGCAACCATTGTGGTTGCCTAGCAACCATTGTGGTTGCCTAGCAACCATTGTGGTTGCCTAGCAACCATTGTTGTTACCTAGCAACCATTGTGGTTGCCTAGCAACCATTGTGGTTACCTAGCAACCATTGTGGTTGCCTAGCAACCATTGTTGTTACCTAGCAACCACTGTGGTTGCCTAGCAACCATTGTTGTTGCCTAGCAACCATTGTGGTTGCCTATCAACCATTGTGGTTACCTAGCAACCATTGTGGTTGCCTAGCAACCATTGTGGTTATCTAGCAACCATTGTGGTTGCCTAGCAACCATTGTGGTTATCTAGCAACCATTGTGGTTGCCTAGCAACCATTGTTGTTAACTAGCAACCATTGTGGTTACCTATCAACCATTGTGGTTACCTATCAATTATTGTGGTTACCTATCAACCATTGTGGTTACGTAGCAACCATTGTGGTTGCCTAGCAACCATTGTGGTTGCCTAGCAACCATTGTTGTTACCTAGCAACTATTGTGGTTGCCTAGCAACCATTGTGGTTACCTTGTAACCATTGTGGTTGCCTAGCAACCATTGTGGTTACCTAGCAACCATTGTTGTTACCTAGCAACCATTGTGGTTACCTAGCAACCATTGAGGTTACCTAGCAACCATTGTGGTTACCTAGCAACCATTGTGGTTGCCTAGCAACCATTGTGGTTACCTAGCAACCATTGTGTTTACCTATCAACCATTGTGTTTACCTATCAACCATTCTGGTTACCTATCAACCATTGTGGTTACCTAGCAACCATTTTGGTTGCCTAGCAACCATTGTGGTTACCTAGCAACCATTGTGGTTGCCTAGCAACCATTGTTGTTACCTAGCAACCATTGTGGTTGCCTAGCAACCATTGTTACCTAGCAACCATTGTGGTTGCCTAGCAACCATTGTTGTTACCTAGCAACGATTGTGGTTGCCTAGCAACCATTGTGGTTACCTAGCAACCATTGTGGTTGCCTAGCAACCATTGTGGTTACCTAGCAACCATTGTGGTTACCTAGCAACCATTGTGAATACCTAGCAACCATTGTGTTTACCTATCAACCATTGTGATTACCTATCAATTATTGTGGTTACCTATCAACCATTGTGGTTACCTAGCAACCATTGTGGTTACCTAGCAACCATTGTGGTTGCCTAGCAACCATTGTTGTTACCTAGCAACCATTGTGGTTGCCTAGCAACCATTGTGGTTACCTAGCAACCATTGTGGTTGCCTAGCAACCATTGTGGTTTCCTAGCAACCATTGTGGTTGCCTAGCAACCATTGTTGTTACCTAGCAACCATTGTGGTTGCCTAGCAACCATTGTGGTTACCTAGCAACCATTGTGGTTACCTAGCAACCATTGTGGTTACCTAGCAACCATTGTGGTTACCTAGCAACCATTGTGGTTGCCTAGCAACCATTGTGGTTACCTAGCAACCATTGTGGTTACCTTTCAACCATTGTGGTTTATCAACCATTGTGGTTACCTAGCAACCATTGTGGTTACCTAGCAACCATTTTGGTTACCTAGCAACCATTGTGGTCACCTAGCAACCATTGTGGTTACCTAGCAACCATTGTAGTTACCTAGCAACCATTGTGGCTGCCTAGCAACCATTGTGGTTACCTAGCAACCATCGTAGTTATCTAGCAACCATTGTGGTTGCCTAGCAACCATTGTGGTTACCTAGCAACCATTGTGGTTTCCTTTCAACCATTGTGGTTACCTATCAACCATTGTGGTTACATAGCAACCATTGTGGTTGCCTAGCAACCATTGTTGTTACCTAGCAACCATTGTGGTTGCCTAGCAACCATTGTGGTTATCTAGCAACCATTGTGGTTACCTAGCAACCATTGTGTTTACCTATCAACCATTGTGATTACCTATCAATTATTGTGGTTACCTATCAACCATTGTGGTTACCTAGCAACCATTGTGGTTACCTAGCAACCATTGTGGTTGCCTAGCAACCATTGTTGTTACCTAGCAACCATTGTGGTTACCTAGCAACCATTGTGGTTGCCTAGCAACCATTGTTGTTACCTAGCAACCATTGTAGTTACCTATCAACCGTTCTGGTTACCTATCAACCATTGTGGTTACCTATCAACCATTGTGGTTACCTAGCAACCATTGTGGTTGCCTAGAAACCATTGTAGTTACCTAGCAACCATTGTGGTTGCCTAGCAACCATTGTGGTTACCTAGCAACCATTGTGGTTTCCTTTCAACCATTGTGGTTACCTAGCAACCATTGAGGTTACCTAGCAACCATTGTGGTTACCTAGCAACCATTGTGTTTACCTATCAACCATTGTGATTACCTATCAATTATTGTGGTTACCTATCAACCATTCTGGTTACCTATCAACTATTGTGGTTACCTAGCAACCATTGTGGTTACCTTTCAACCATTGTGGTTACCTATCAACCATTGTGGTTACCTAGCAACCATTGTGGTTACCTAGCAACCATTGTGGTTGCCTAGCAACCATTGTGGTTGCCTAGCAACCATTGTGGTTACCTAGCAACCATTGTGGTTACCTAGCAACCATTGTGTTTACCTATCAATTATTGTGGTTTCCTATCAACCATTCTGTTTACCTATCAACCTTTGTGGTTGCCTAGCAACCATTGTGGGTACCTAGCAACCGTTGTTGTTACCTAGCAACCATTGTGGTTGCCTAGCAACCATTGTTGTTACCTAGCAACCATTGTGGTTACCTAGCAACCATTGTGGTTACCTAGCAACCATTGTGTTTACCTATCAACCATTGTGATTACCTATCAATTATTGTGGTTACCTATCAACCATTCTGGTTACCTATCAACTATTGTGGTTACCTAGCAACCATTGTGGTTACCTTTCAACCATTGTGGTTACCGATCAACCATTGTGGTTACCTATCAACCATTGTGGTTACCTAGCAACCATTGTGGTTTCCTAGCAACCATTGTGGTTACCTAGCAACAATTGTTGTTACCTAGCAACCATTGTTGTTGCCTAGCAACCATTGTGGTTTCCTAGCAACCATTGTGGTTACCTAGCAACCATTGTGGTTACCTAGCAACCATTGTGTTTACCTATCAACCATTGTGGTTACCTATCAACCATTCTGGTTACCTTTCAACTATTGTGGTTACCTAGCAACCATTGTGGTTGCCTAGCAACCTAGCAACCATTGTGGTTACCTAGCAACCATTGTGTTTACCTATCAACCATTGTGATTACCTATCAATTATTGTGGTTACCTATCAACCATTGTGGTTACCTAGCAACCATTGTGGTTGCCTAGTAACCATTGTTGTTACCTAGCAACCATTGTGGTTGCCTAGCAACCATTGTGCTTGCCTAGCAACCGTTGTTGTTACCTAGCAACCATTGTGGTAGCAACCATTGTTGTTACCCAGCAACCATTGTGGTTGCCTAGCAACCATTGTTGTTACCTAGCAACCATTGTGGTTGCCTAGCAACCATTGTGGTTACCTAGCAACCATTGTGGTTACCTAGCAACCATTGTGGTTGCCTAGCAACCATTGTTGTTACCTAGCAACCATTGTGGTTGCCTAGCAACCATTGTGGTTACCTAGCAACCATTGTGGTTGCCTAGCAACCATTGTTGTTACCTAGCAACCATTGTGGTTGCCTAGCAACCATTGTTGTTACCTAGCAACTATTGTGGTTGCCTAGCAACCATTGTGGTTACCTAGCAACCATTGTGGTTGCCTAGCAACCATTGTTGTTACCTAGCAACCATTGTGGTTACCTAGCAACCATTGTGGTTGCCTAGCAACCATTGTGGTTGCCTAGCAACCATTGTTGTTGCCTAGCTACCATTGTGGTTGCCTAGCAACCATTGTGGTTACCTAGCAACCATTGTGGTTACCTAGCAACCATTGTGTTTACCTATCAACCATTGTGGTTACCTATCAACCATTCTGGTTACCTATCAACTATTGTGGTTACCTAGCAACCATTGTGGTTACCTAGCAACCATTGTGGTTGCCTAGCAACCATTGTGGTTACCTAGCAACAATTGTGTTTACCTATCAACCATTGTGATTACCTATCAATTATTGTGGTTGCCTATCAACCATTGTGGTTACCTAGCAACCATTGTGGTTGCCTAGCAACCATTGTTGTTACCTAGCAACCATTGTGGTTGCCTAGCAACCATTGTGGTTGCCTAGCAACCATTGTGGTAGCAACCATTGTTGTTACCTAGCAACCATTGTGGTTGCCTAGCAACCATTGTGCTTACCTAGCAACCATTGTGGTTGCCTAGCAACCATTGTTGTTACCTAGCACCCATTGTGGTTGCCTAGCAACCATTGTGGTTGCCTAGCAACCATTGTGGTTACTTAGCAACCATTGTGGTTGCATAGCAACCATTGTTGTTACCTAGCAACCATTGTGGTTGCCTAGCAACCATTGTGGTTACCTAGCAACCATTGTGTTTACCTATCAACCATTGTGGTTACCTATCAACCAGTCTGGTTACCTAGCAACCATTGTGGTTACCTAGCAACCATTGTGTTTACCTTTCAACCATTGTGATTACCTATCAATTATTGTGGTTACCTATCAACCATTGTGGTTACCTAGCAACCATTGTGTTTACCTATCAACCATTGTGATTACCTATCAATTATTGTAGTTACCTATCAACCATTGTGGTTACCTGGCAACCATTGTGGTTACCTAGCAACCATTGTGGTTGCCTAGCAACCATTGTTGTTACCTAGCAACCATTGTGGTTGCCTAGCAACCATTGTGGTTACCTAGCAACCATTGTGGTTACCTAGCAACCATTATGGTTGCCTAGCAACCATTGTGGTTTTCTAGCAACTATTGTGGTTGCCTAGCAACCCTTGTGGTTACCTAGCAACCATTGTGGTTGCCTAGCAACCACTGTGGTTACCTAGCAACCATTGTGGTTGCCTAGCAACCATTGTTGTTACCTAGCAACCATTGTGGTTGCCTAGCAACCATTGTGGTTACCTAGCAACCATTGTGGTTGCCTAGCAACCATTGTGGTTACCTAGCAACCATTGTTGTTACCTAGCAACCACTGTGGTTGCCTAGCAACCATTGTTGTTGCCTAGCAACCATTGTGGTTGCCTATCAACCATTGTGGTTACCTAGCAACCATTGTGGTTACCTAGCAACCATTGTGGTTGCCTAGCAACCATTGTGGTTATCTAGCAACCATTGTGGTTGCCTAGCAACCATTGTGGTTATCTAGCAACCATTGTGGTTGCCTAGCAACCATTGTTGTTAACTAGCAACCATTGTGGTTACCTATCAACCATTGTGGTTACCTATCAATTATTGTGGTTACCTATCAACCATTGTGGTTACGTAGCAACCATTGTGGTTGCCTAGCAACCATTGTGGTTGCCTAGCAACCATTGTTGTTACCTAGCAACTATTGTGGTTGCCTAGCAACCATTGTGGTTACCTTGTAACCATTGTGGTTGCCTAGCAACCATTGTGGTTACCTAGCAACCATTGTTGTTACCTAGCAACCATTGTGGTTACCTAGCAACCATTGAGGTTACCTAGCAACCATTGTGGTTACCTAGCAACCATTGTGGTTGCCTAGCAACCATTGTGGTTACCTAGCAACCATTGTGTTTACCTATCAACCATTGTGTTTACCTATCAACCATTCTGGTTACCTATCAACCATTGTGGTTACCTAGCAACCATTTTGGTTGCCTAGCAACCATTGTGGTTACCTAGCAACCATTGTGGTTGCCTAGCAACCATTGTTGTTACCTAGCAACCATTGTGGTTGCCTAGCAACCATTGTTACCTAGCAACCATTGTGGTTGCCTAGCAACCATTGTTGTTACCTAGCAACGATTGTGGTTGCCTAGCAACCATTGTGGTTACCTAGCAACCATTGTGGTTGCCTAGCAACCATTGTGGTTACCTAGCAACCATTGTGGTTACCTAGCAACCATTGTGAATACCTAGCAACCATTGTGTTTACCTATCAACCATTGTGATTACCTATCAATTATTGTGGTTACCTATCAACCATTGTGGTTACCTAGCAACCATTGTGGTTACCTAGCAACCATTGTGGTTGCCTAGCAACCATTGTTGTTACCTAGCAACCATTGTGGTTGCCTAGCAACCATTGTGGTTACCTAGCAACCATTGTGGTTGCCTAGCAACCATTGTGGTTACCTAGCAACCATTGTGGTTGCCTAGCAACCATTGTTGTTACCTAGCAACCATTGTGGTTGCCTAGCAACCATTGTGGTTACCTAGCAACCATTGTGGTTGCCTAGCAACCATTGTGGTTACCTAGCAACCATTGTGGTTACCCATCAACCATTGTGGTTACCTAGCAACCATTGTGGTTACCTAGCAACCATTGTGGTTGCCTAGCAACCATTGTGGTTACCTAGCAACCATTGTGGTTACCTTTCAACCATTGTGGTTTATCAACCATTGTGGTTACCTAGCAACCATTGTGGTTACCTAGCAACCATTTTGGTTACCTAGCAACCATTGTGGTCACCTAGCAACCATTGTGGTTACCTAGCAACCATTGTAGTTACCTAGCAACCATTGTGGCTGCCTAGCAACCATTGTGGTTACCTAGCAACCATCGTAGTTATCTAGCAACCATTGTGGTTGCCTAGCAACCATTGTGGTTACCTAGCAACCATTGTGGTTTCCTTTCAACCATTGTGGTTACCTATCAACCATTGTGGTTACCTAGCAACCATTGTGGTTGCCTAGCAACCATTGTTGTTACCTAGCAACCATTGTGGTTGCCTAGCAACCATTGTGGTTATCTAGCAACCATTGTGGTTACCTAGCAACCATTGTGTTTACCTATCAACCATTGTGATTACCTATCAATTATTGTGGTTACCTATCAACCATTGTGGTTACCTAGCAACCATTGTGGTTACCTAGCAACCATTGTGGTTGCCTAGCAACCATTGTTGTTACCTAGCAACCATTGTGGTTACCTAGCAACCATTGTGGTTGCCTAGCAACCATTGTTGTTACCTAGCAACCATTGTAGTTACCTATCAACCGTTCTGGTTACCTATCAACCATTGTGGTTACCTATCAACCATTGTGGTTACCTAGCAACCATTGTGGTTGCCTAGAAACCATTGTAGTTACCTAGCAACCATTGTGGTTGCCTAGCAACCATTGTGGTTACCTAGCAACCATTGTGGTTTCCTTTCAACCATTGTGGTTACCTAGCAACCATTGAGGTTACCTAGCAACCATTGTGGTTACCTAGCAACCATTGTGTTTACCTATCAACCATTGTAATTACCTATCAATTATTGTGGTTACCTATCAACCATTCTGGTTACCTATCAACTATTGTGGTTACCTAGCAACCATTGTGGTTACCTTTCAACCATTGTGGTTACCTATCAACCATTGTGGTTACCTAGCAACCATTGTGGTTACCTAGCAACCATTGTGGTTGCCTAGCAACCATTGTGGTTGCCTAGCAACCATTGTGGTTACCTAGCAACCATTGTGGTTACCTAGCAACCATTGTGTTTACCTATCAACCATTGTGATTACCTATCAATTATTGTGGTTTCCTATCAACCATTCTGTTTACCTATCAACCTTTGTGGTTACCTGGCAACCATTGTGGTTACCTAGCAACCATTGTGGTTACCTAGCAACCATTGTGATTACCTATCAATTATAGTGGTTACCTATCAACCATTGTTGTTACCTGGCAACCATTGTGATTACCTATCAATTATTGTGGTTACCTATCAACCATTGTGGTTACCTAGCAACCATTGTGGTTACCTATCAACTATTGTGGTTGCCTAGCAACCATTGTGGTTACCTAGCAACCATTGTGGTTACCTAGCAACCATTGTGGTTGCCTAGCAACCATTGTGGGTACCTAGCAACCATTGTTGTTACCTAGCAACCATTGTGGTTGCCTAGCAACCATTGTTGTTACCTAGCAACCATTGTGGTTACCTAGCAACCATTGTGGTTACCTAGCAACCATTGTGTTTACCTATCAACCATTGTGATTACCTATCAATTATTGTGGTTACCTATCAACCATTCTGGTTACCTATCAACTATTGTGGTTACCTAGCAACCATTGTGGTTACCTTTCAACCATTGTGGTTACCGATCAACCATTGTGGTTACCTATCAACCATTGTGGTTACCTAGCAACCATTGTGGTTTCCTAGCAACCATTGTGGTTACCTTTCAACCATTGTGGTTACCTATCAACCATTGTGGTTGCCTAGCAACCATTGTGGTTACCTAGCAACCATTTTACTTACCTAGCAACCATTGTGGTTGCCTAGCAACCATTGTGGTTACCTAGCAACCATTGTGGTTTCCTTTCAACCATTGTGGTTACCTATCAACCATTGTGGTTACCTATCAACCATTGTGGTTTTCTAGCAACTATTGTGGTTGCCTAGCAACCATTGTTGTTACCTAGCAACCATTGTGGTTACCTAGCAACCATTGTGGTTAGCTAGCAACTATTGTGGTTACCTAGCAACCATTGTGGTTGCCTAGCAACCATTGTGGTTACCTAGCAACCATTGTGGTTGCCTAGCAACCATTGTGGTTACCTAGCAACCATTGTGGTTGCCTAGCAACCATTGTTGTTACCTAGCAACCATTGTGGTTGCCTAGCAACCATTGTGGTTACCTAGCAACCATTGTGGTTGCCTAGCAACCATTGTGGTTACCTAGCAACCATTGTGGTTGCTTAGCAACCATTGTTGTTACCTAGCAACCATTGTTGTTACCTAGCAACCATTGTGGTTGCCTAGCAACCATTCTGGTTACCTATCAACTATTGTGGTTACCTAGCAACCATTGTGGTTACCTAGCAACCATTGTTGTTGCCTAGCAACCATTGTGGTTGCCTAGCAACCATTGTGGTTACCTAGCAACCATTGTGTTTACCTATCAACCATAGTGGTTACCTATCAACCATTCTGGTTACCTATCAACTATTGTGGTTACCTAGCAACCATTGTGGTTGCCTAGCAACCATTGTGGTTACCTAGCAACCATTGTGGTTGCCTAGCAACCATTGTTGTTGCCTAGCAACCATTCTGGTAACCTATCAACTATTGTGGTTACCTAGCAACCATTGTGGTTACCTAGCAACCATTGTTGTTGCCTAGCAACCATTGTGGTTACCTAGCAACCATTGTGTTTACCTATCAACCATAGTGGTTACCTATCAACCATTCTGGTTACCTATCAACTATTGTGGTTACCTAGCAACCATTGTGGTTACCTAGCAACCATTGTGGTTGCCTAGCAACCATTGTGGTTACCTAGCAACCATTGTGGTTACCTAGCAACCATTGGGTTTACCTATCAACCATTGTGATTACCTATCAATTATTGTGGTTACCTATCAACCATTGTGGTTACCTAGCAACCATTGTGGTTGCCTAGCAACCATTGTTGTTACCTAGCAACCATTGTGGTTGCCTAGCAACCATTGTGGTTGCCTAGCAACCATTGTTGTTACCTAGCAACCATTGTGGTTGCCTAGCAACCATTGTGGTTGCCTAGCAACCATTGTGTTTACCTATCAACCATTGTGGTTGCCTAGCAACCGTTGTTGTTACCTAGCAACCATTGTTGTTACCTAGCAACCATTGTGGTTGCCTAGCAACCATTGTGGTTACCTAGCAACCATTGTGGTTGCCTAGCAACCATTGTTGTTACCTAGCAACCATTGTGGTTTCCTAGCAACCATTGTGGTTGCCTAGCAACCATTGTGGTTACCTAGCAACCATTGTGGTTGGATAGCAACCATTGTTGTTACCTAGCAACCATTGTGGTTGCCTAGCAACCATTGTGGTTACCTAGCAACCATTGTGTTTACCTATCAACCATTGTGGTTACCTATCAACCATTATGGTTACCTAGCAACCATTGTGGTTACCTAGCAACCATTGTGTCTACCTATCAACCATTGTGATTACCTATCAATTATTGTGGTTACCTATCAACCATTATGGTTACCTAGCAACCATTGTGTTTACCTATCAACCATTGTGATTACCTATCAATTATTGTAGTTACCTATCAACCATTGTGGTTACCTGGCAACCATTGTGGTTACCTAGCAACCATTGTGGTTGCCTAGCAACCATTGTTGTTACCTAGCAACCATTGTGGTTGCCTAGCAACCATTGTGGTTACCTAGCAACCATTGTGGTTACCTAGCAACCATTGTGGTTGCCTAGCAACCATTGTGGTTACCTAGCAACCATTGTGGTTACCTAGCAACCATTGTGTTTACCTATCAACCATTGTGATTACCTATCAATTATTGTGGTTACCTATCAACCATTGTGGATACCTAGCAACCATTGTGGTTGCCTAGCAACCATTGTTGTTACCTAGCAACCATTGTGGTTGCCTAGCAACCGTTGTTGTTACCTAGCAACCATTGTTTTAGCAACCATTGTTGTTACCTAGCAACCATTGTGGTTACCTAGCAACCATTTCGGTTGCCTAGCAACCATTGTGGTTGCCTAGCAACCATTGTGGTTGCCTAGCTACAATTGTGGTTGCCTAGCAACCATTGTGGTTACCTAGCAACCATTGTGGTTACCTAGCAACCATTGTGTTTACCTATCAACCATTGTGGTTACCTATCAACCATTCTGGTTACCTATCAACTATTGTGGTTACCTAGCAACCATTGTGGTTACCTAGCAACCATTGTGGTTGCCTAGCAACCATTGTGGTTACCTAGCAACAATTGTGTTTACCTATCAACCATTGTGATTACCTATCAATTATTGTGGTTGCCTATCAACCATTGTGGTTACCTAGCAACCATTGTGGTTACCTAGCAACCATTGTGGTTGCCTAGCAACCATTGTTGTTACCTAGCAACCATTGTGGTTGCCTAGCAACCATTGTGGTTACCTAGCAACCATTGTGGTTGCCTAGCAACCATTGTGGTTACCTAGCAACCATTGTGGTTGCCTAGCAACCATTGTTGTTACCTAGCAACCATTGTGGTTGCCTAGCAACCATTGTGGTTACCTAGCAACCATTGTGGTTGCCTAGCAACCATTGTGGTTACCTAGCAACCATTGTGGTTACCCATCAACCATTGTGGTTACCTAGCAACCATTGTGGTTACCTAGCAACCATTGTGGTTGCCTAGCAACCATTGTGGTTACCTAGCAACCATTGTGGTTACCTTTCAACCATTGTGGTTTATCAACCATTGTGGTTACCTAGCAACCATTGTGGTTACCTAGCAACCATTTTGGTTACCTAGCAACCATTGTGGTCACCTAGCAACCATTGTGGTTACCTAGCAACCATTGTAGTTACCTAGCAACCATTGTGGCTGCCTAGCAACCATTGTGGTTACCTAGCAACCATCGTAGTTATCTAGCAACCATTGTGGTTGCCTAGCAACCATTGTGGTTACCTAGCAACCATTGTGGTTTCCTTTCAACCATTGTGGTTACCTATCAACCATTGTGGTTACCTAGCAACCATTGTGGTTGCCTAGCAACCATTGTTGTTACCTAGCAACCATTGTGGTTGCCTAGCAACCATTGTGGTTATCTAGCAACCATTGTGGTTACCTAGCAACCATTGTGTTTACCTATCAACCATTGTGATTACCTATCAATTATTGTGGTTACCTATCAACCATTGTGGTTACCTAGCAACCATTGTGGTTACCTAGCAACCATTGTGGTTGCCTAGCAACCATTGTTGTTACCTAGCAACCATTGTGGTTACCTAGCAACCATTGTGGTTGCCTAGCAACCATTGTTGTTACCTAGCAACCATTGTAGTTACCTATCAACCGTTCTGGTTACCTATCAACCATTGTGGTTACCTATCAACCATTGTGGTTACCTAGCAACCATTGTGGTTGCCTAGAAACCATTGTAGTTACCTAGCAACCATTGTGGTTGCCTAGCAACCATTGTGGTTACCTAGCAACCATTGTGGTTTCCTTTCAACCATTGTGGTTACCTAGCAACCATTGAGGTTACCTAGCAACCATTGTGGTTACCTAGCAACCATTGTGTTTACCTATCAACCATTGTAATTACCTATCAATTATTGTGGTTACCTATCAACCATTCTGGTTACCTATCAACTATTGTGGTTACCTAGCAACCATTGTGGTTACCTTTCAACCATTGTGGTTACCTATCAACCATTGTGGTTACCTAGCAACCATTGTGGTTACCTAGCAACCATTGTGGTTGCCTAGCAACCATTGTGGTTGCCTAGCAACCATTGTGGTTACCTAGCAACCATTGTGGTTACCTAGCAACCATTGTGTTTACCTATCAACCATTGTGATTACCTATCAATTATTGTGGTTTCCTATCAACCATTCTGTTTACCTATCAACCTTTGTGGTTACCTGGCAACCATTGTGGTTACCTAGCAACCATTGTGGTTACCTAGCAACCATTGTGATTACCTATCAATTATAGTGGTTACCTATCAACCATTGTTGTTACCTGGCAACCATTGTGATTACCTATCAATTATTGTGGTTACCTATCAACCATTGTGGTTACCTAGCAACCATTGTGGTTACCTATCAACTATTGTGGTTGCCTAGCAACCATTGTGGTTACCTAGCAACCATTGTGGTTACCTAGCAACCATTGTGGTTGCCTAGCAACCATTGTGGGTACCTAGCAACCATTGTTGTTACCTAGCAACCATTGTGGTTGCCTAGCAACCATTGTTGTTACCTAGCAACCATTGTGGTTACCTAGCAACCATTGTGGTTACCTAGCAACCATTGTGTTTACCTATCAACCATTGTGATTACCTATCAATTATTGTGGTTACCTATCAACCATTCTGGTTACCTATCAACTATTGTGGTTACCTAGCAACCATTGTGGTTACCTTTCAACCATTGTGGTTACCGATCAACCATTGTGGTTACCTATCAACCATTGTGGTTACCTAGCAACCATTGTGGTTTCCTAGCAACCATTGTGGTTACCTTTCAACCATTGTGGTTACCTATCAACCATTGTGGTTGCCTAGCAACCATTGTGGTTACCTAGCAACCATTTTACTTACCTAGCAACCATTGTGGTTGCCTAGCAACCATTGTGGTTACCTAGCAACCATTGTGGTTTCCTTTCAACCATTGTGGTTACCTATCAACCATTGTGGTTACCTATCAACCATTGTGGTTTTCTAGCAACTATTGTGGTTGCCTAGCAACCATTGTTGTTACCTAGCAACCATTGTGGTTACCTAGCAACCATTGTGGTTAGCTAGCAACTATTGTGGTTACCTAGCAACCATTGTGGTTGCCTAGCAACCATTGTGGTTACCTAGCAACCATTGTGGTTGCCTAGCAACCATTGTGGTTACCTAGCAACCATTGTGGTTGCCTAGCAACCATTGTTGTTACCTAGCAACCATTGTGGTTGCCTAGCAACCATTGTGGTTACCTAGCAACCATTGTGGTTGCCTAGCAACCATTGTGGTTACCTAGCAACCATTGTGGTTGCTTAGCAACCATTGTTGTTACCTAGCAACCATTGTTGTTACCTAGCAACCATTGTGGTTGCCTAGCAACCATTCTGGTTACCTATCAACTATTGTGGTTACCTAGCAACCATTGTGGTTACCTAGCAACCATTGTTGTTGCCTAGCAACCATTGTGGTTGCCTAGCAACCATTGTGGTTACCTAGCAACCATTGTGTTTACCTATCAACCATAGTGGTTACCTATCAACCATTCTGGTTACCTATCAACTATTGTGGTTACCTAGCAACCATTGTGGTTGCCTAGCAACCATTGTGGTTACCTAGCAACCATTGTGGTTGCCTAGCAACCATTGTTGTTGCCTAGCAACCATTCTGGTAACCTATCAACTATTGTGGTTACCTAGCAACCATTGTGGTTACCTAGCAACCATTGTTGTTGCCTAGCAACCATTGTGGTTACCTAGCAACCATTGTGTTTACCTATCAACCATAGTGGTTACCTATCAACCATTCTGGTTACCTATCAACTATTGTGGTTACCTAGCAACCATTGTGGTTACCTAGCAACCATTGTGGTTGCCTAGCAACCATTGTGGTTACCTAGCAACCATTGTGGTTACCTAGCAACCATTGGGTTTACCTATCAACCATTGTGATTACCTATCAATTATTGTGGTTACCTATCAACCATTGTGGTTACCTAGCAACCATTGTGGTTGCCTAGCAACCATTGTTGTTACCTAGCAACCATTGTGGTTGCCTAGCAACCATTGTGGTTGCCTAGCAACCATTGTTGTTACCTAGCAACCATTGTGGTTGCCTAGCAACCATTGTGGTTGCCTAGCAACCATTGTGTTTACCTATCAACCATTGTGGTTGCCTAGCAACCGTTGTTGTTACCTAGCAACCATTGTTGTTACCTAGCAACCATTGTGGTTGCCTAGCAACCATTGTGGTTACCTAGCAACCATTGTGGTTGCCTAGCAACCATTGTTGTTACCTAGCAACCATTGTGGTTTCCTAGCAACCATTGTGGTTGCCTAGCAACCATTGTGGTTACCTAGCAACCATTGTGGTTGGATAGCAACCATTGTTGTTACCTAGCAACCATTGTGGTTGCCTAGCAACCATTGTGGTTACCTAGCAACCATTGTGTTTACCTATCAACCATTGTGGTTACCTATCAACCATTATGGTTACCTAGCAACCATTGTGGTTACCTAGCAACCATTGTGTCTACCTATCAACCATTGTGATTACCTATCAATTATTGTGGTTACCTATCAACCATTATGGTTACCTAGCAACCATTGTGTTTACCTATCAACCATTGTGATTACCTATCAATTATTGTAGTTACCTATCAACCATTGTGGTTACCTGGCAACCATTGTGGTTACCTAGCAACCATTGTGGTTGCCTAGCAACCATTGTTGTTACCTAGCAACCATTGTGGTTGCCTAGCAACCATTGTGGTTACCTAGCAACCATTGTGGTTACCTAGCAACCATTGTGGTTGCCTAGCAACCATTGTGGTTACCTAGCAACCATTGTGGTTACCTAGCAACCATTGTGTTTACCTATCAACCATTGTGATTACCTATCAATTATTGTGGTTACCTATCAACCATTGTGGATACCTAGCAACCATTGTGGTTGCCTAGCAACCATTGTTGTTACCTAGCAACCATTGTGGTTGCCTAGCAACCGTTGTTGTTACCTAGCAACCATTGTTTTAGCAACCATTGTTGTTACCTAGCAACCATTGTGGTTACCTAGCAACCATTTCGGTTGCCTAGCAACCATTGTGGTTGCCTAGCAACCATTGTGGTTGCCTAGCTACAATTGTGGTTGCCTAGCAACCATTGTGGTTACCTAGCAACCATTGTGGTTACCTAGCAACCATTGTGTTTACCTATCAACCATTGTGGTTACCTATCAACCATTCTGGTTACCTATCAACTATTGTGGTTACCTAGCAACCATTGTGGTTACCTAGCAACCATTGTGGTTGCCTAGCAACCATTGTGGTTACCTAGCAACAATTGTGTTTACCTATCAACCATTGTGATTACCTATCAATTATTGTGGTTGCCTATCAACCATTGTGGTTACCTAGCAACCATTGTGGTTGCCTAGCAACCATTGTTGTTACCTAGCAACCATTGTGGTTGCCTAGCAACCATTGTGGTTGCCTAGCAACCATTGTGGTAGCAACCATTGTTGTTACCTAGCAACCATTGTGGTTGCCTAGCAACCATTGTGCTTACCTAGCAACCATTGTGGTTGCCTAGCAACCATTGTGGTTGCCTAGCAACCATTGTGGTTGCCTAGCAACCATTGTGGTTACTTAGCAACCATTGTGGTTGCATAGCAACCATTGTTGTTACCTAGCAACCATTGTGGTTGCCTAGCAACCATTGTGGTTACCTAGCAACCATTGTGTTTACCTATCAACCATTGTGGTTACCTATCAACCAGTCTGGTTACCTAGCAACCATTGTGGTTACCTAGCAACCATTGTGTTTACCTATCAACCATTGTGATTACCTATCAATTATTGTGGTTACCTATCAACCATTGTGGTTACATAGCAACCATTGTGTTTACCTATCAACCATTGTGATTACCTATCAATTATTGTAGTTACCTATCAACCATTGTGGTTACCTGGCAACCATTGTGGTTACCTAGCAACCATTGTGGTTGCCTAGCAACCATTGTTGTTACCTAGCAACCATTGTGGTTGCCTAGCAACCATTGTGGTTACCTAGCAACCATTGTGGTTACCTAGCAACCATTATGGTTGCCTAGCAACCATTGTGGTTTTCTAGCAACTATTGTGGTTGCCTAGCAACCCTTGTGGTTACCTAGCAACCATTGTGGTTAGCTAGCAACCATTGTGGTTGCCTAGCAACCATTGTTGTTACCTAGCAACCATTGTGGTTGCCTAGCAACCATTGTGTTTACCTAGCAACCATTGTGGTTGCCTAGCAACCATTGTGGTTACCTAGCAACCATTGTTGTTACCTAGCAACCACTGTGGTTGCCTAGCAACCATTGTTGTTGCCTAGCAACCATTGTGGTTGCCTATCAACCATTGTGGTTACCTAGCAACCATTGTGGTTGCCTAGCAACCATTGTGGTTATCTAGCAACCATTGTGGTTGCCTAGCAACCATTGTGGTTATCTAGCAACCATTGTGGTTGCCTAGCAACCATTGTTGTTAACTAGCAACCATTGTGGTTACCTATCAACCATTGTGGTTACCTATCAATTATTGTGGTTACCTATCAACCATTGTGGTTACGTAGCAACCATTGTGGTTGCCTAGCAACCATTGTGGTTGCCTAGCAACCATTGTTGTTACCTAGCAACTATTGTGGTTGCCTAGCAACCATTGTGGTTACCTTGCAACCATTGTGGTTGCCTAGCAACCATTGTGGTTACCTAGCAACCATTGTTGTTACCTAGCAACCATTGTGGTTACCTAGCAACCATTGAGGTTACCTAGCAACCATTGTGGTTACCTAGCAACCATTGTGGTTGCCTAGCAACCATTGTGGTTACCTAGCAACCATTGTGTTTACCTATCAACCATTGTGTTTACCTATCAACCATTCTGGTTACCTATCAGCCATTGTGGTTACCTAGCAACCATTTTGGTTGCCTAGCAACCATTGTGGTTACCTAGCAACCATTGTGGTTGCCTAGCAACCATTGTTGTTACCTAGCAACCATTGTGGTTGCCTAGCAACCATTGTTACCTAGCAACCCTTGTGGTTGCCTAGCAACCATTGTTGTTACCTAGCAACGATTGTGGTTGCCTAGCAACCATTGTGGTTACCTAGCAACCATTGTGGTTGCCTAGCAACCATTGTGGTTACCTAGCAACCATTGTGGTTACCTAGCAACCATTGTGAATACCTAGCAACCATTGTGTTTACCTATCAACCATTGTGATTACCTATCAATTATTGTGGTTACCTATCAACCATTGTGGTTACCTAGCAACCATTGTGGTTACCTAGCAACCATTGTGGTTGCCTAGCAACCATTGTTGTTACCTAGCAACCATTGTGGTTGCCTAGCAACCATTGTGGTTACCTAGCAACCATTGTGGTTGCCTAGCAACCATTGTGGTTACCTAGCAACCATTGTGGTTGCCTAGCAACCATTGTTGTTACCTAGCAACCATTGTGGTTGCCTAGCAACCATTGTGGTTACCTAGCAACCATTGTGGTTGCCTAGCAACCATTGTGGTTACCTAGCAACCATTGTGGTTACCTATCAACCATTGTGGTTACCTAGCAACCATTGTGGTTACCTAGCAACCATTGTGGTTGCCTAGCAACCATTGTGGTTACCTAGCAACCATTGTGGTTACCTTTCAACCATTGTGGTTTATCAACCATTGTGGTTACCCAGCAACCATTGTGGTTACCTAGCAACCATTTTGGTTACCTAGCAACCATTGTGGTCACCTAGCAACCATTGTGGTTACCTAGCAACCATTGTAGTTACCTAGCAACCATTGTGGCTGCCTAGCAACCATTGTGGTTACCTAGCAACCATCGTAGTTATCTAGCAACCATTGTGGTTGCCTAGCAACCATTGTGGTTACCTAGCAACCATTGTGGTTTCCTTTCAACCATTGTGGTTACCTATCAACCATTGTGGTTACCTAGCAACCATTGTGGTTGCCTAGCAACCATTGTTGTTACCTAGCAACCATTGTGGTTGCCTAGCAACCATTGTGGTTATCTAGCAACCATTGTGGTTACCTAGCAACCATTGTGTTTACCTATCAACCATTCTGATTACCTATCAATTATTGTGGTTACCTATCAACCATTGTGGTTACCTAGCAACCATTGTGGTTACCTAGCAACCATTGTGGTTGCCTAGCAACCATTGTTGTTACCTAGCAACCATTGTGGTTACCTAGCAACCATTGTGGTTGCCTAGCAACCATTGTTGTTACCTAGCAACCATTGTAGTTACCTATCAACCGTTCTGGTTACCTATCAACCATTGTGGTTACCTATCAACCATTGTGGTTACCTAGCAACCATTGTGGTTGCCTAGAAACCATTGTAGTTACCTAGCAACCATTGTGGTTGCCTAGCAACCATTGTGGTTACCTAGCAACCATTGTGGTTTCCTTTCAACCATTGTGGTTACCTAGCAACCATTGAGGTTACCTAGCAACCATTGTGGTTACCTAGCAACCATTGTGTTTACCTATCAACCATTGTGATTACCTATCAATTATTGTGGTTACCTATCAACCATTCTGGTTACCTATCAACTATTGTGGTTACCTAGCAACCATTGTGGTTACCTTTCAACCATTGTGGTTACCTATCAACCATTGTGGTTACCTAGCAACCATTGTGGTTACCTAGCAACCATTGTGGTTGCCTAGCAACCATTGTGGTTGCCTAGCAACCATTGTGGTTACCTAGCAACCATTGTGGTTACCTAGCAACCATTGTGTTTACCTATCAACCATTGTGATTACCTATCAATTATTGTGGTTTCCTATCAACCATTCTGTTTACCTATCAACCTTTGTGGTTACCTGGCAACCATTGTGGTTACCTAGCAACCATTGTGGTTACCTAGCAACCATTGTGATTACCTATCAATTATAGTGGTTACCTATCAACCATTGTTGTTACCTGGCAACCATTGTGATTACCTATCAATTATTGTGGTTACCTATCAACCATTGTGGTTACCTAGCAACCATTGTGGTTACCTATCAACTATTGTGGTTGCCTAGCAACCATTGTGGTTACCTAGCAACCATTGTGGTTACCTAGCAACCATTGTGGTTGCCTAGCAACCATTGTGGGTACCTAGCAACCATTGTTGTTACCTAGCAACCATTGTGGTTGCCTAGCAACCATTGTTGTTACCTAGCAACCATTGTGGTTACCTAGCAACCATTGTGGTTACCTAGCAACCATTGTGTTTACCTATCAACCATTGTGATTACCTATCAATTATTGTGGTTACCTATCAACCATTCTGGTTACCTATCAACTATTGTGGTTACCTAGCAACCATTGTGGTTACCTTTCAACCATTGTGGTTACCGATCAACCATTGTGGTTACCTATCAACCATTGTGGTTACCTAGCAACCATTGTGGTTTCCTAGCAACCATT
Source organism: Anomaloglossus baeobatrachus (assembly GCF_048569485.1). Taxonomy (NCBI): domain Eukaryota; kingdom Metazoa; phylum Chordata; class Amphibia; order Anura; family Aromobatidae; genus Anomaloglossus; species Anomaloglossus baeobatrachus. The sequence goes on from NC_134357.1 coordinate 261,211,137, forward strand.
GTGGTTACCTTTCAACCATTGTGGTTACCTATCAACCATTGTGGTTGCCTAGCAACCATTGTGGTTACCTAGCAACCATTGTGGTTACCTAGCAACCATTGTGGTTTCCTTTCAACCATTGTGGTTACCTATCAACCATTGTGGTTACCTATCAACCATTGTGGTTTTCTAGCAACTATTGTGGTTGCCTAGCAACCATTGTTGTTACCTAGCAACCATTGTAATTACCTAGCAACCATTGTGGTTAGCTAGCAACTATTGTGGTTACCTAGCAACCATTGTGGTTGCCTAGCAACCATTGTGGTTGCCTAGCAACCATTGTGGTTACCTAGCAACCATTGTGGTTACCTAGCAACCATTGTGTTTACCTATCAACCATTGTGATTACCTATCAATTATTGTGGTTACCTATCAACCATTGTAGTTACCTAGCAACCATTGTGTTTACCTATCAACCATTGTGATTACCTATCAATTATTGTAGTTACCTATCAACCATTGTGGTTACCTGGCAACCATTGTGGTTACCAAGCAACCATTGTGGTTGCCTAGCAACCATTGTTGTTACCTAGCAACCATTGTGGTTGCCTAGCAACCATTGTGGTTACCTAGCAACCATTGTGGTTACCTAGCAACCATTATGGTTGCCTAGCAACCATTGTGGTTTTCTAGCAACTATTGTGGTTGCCTAGCAACCCTTGTGGTTACCTAGCAACCATTGTGGTTGCCTAGCAACCATTGTGGTTACCTAGCAACCATTGTGGTTGCCTAGCAACCATTGTTGTTACCTAGCAACCATTGTGGTTGCCTAGCAACCATTGTGGTTACCTAGCAACCATTGTGGTTGCCTAGCAACCATTGTGGTTACCTAGCAACCATTGTTGTTACCTAGCAACCACTGTGGTTGCCTAGCAACCATTGTTGTTGCCTAGCAACCATTGTGGTTGCCTATCAACCATTGTGGTTACCTAGCAACCATTGTGGTTACCTAGCAACCATTGTGGTTGCCTAGCAACCATTGTGGTTATCTAGCAACCATTGTGGTTGCCTAGCAACCATTGTGGTTATCTAGCAACCATTGTGGTTGCCTAGCAACCATTGTTGTTAACTAGCAACCATTGTGGTTACCTATCAACCATTGTGGTTACCTATCAATTATTGTGGTTACCTATCAACCATTGTGGTTACGTAGCAACCATTGTGGTTGCCTAGCAACCATTGTGGTTGCCTAGCAACCATTGTTGTTACATAGCAACTATTGTGGTTGCCTAGCAACCATTGTGGTTACCTTGTAACCATTGTGGTTGCCTAGCAACCATTGTGGTTACCTAGCAACCATTGTGGTTACCTAGCAACCATTGTGGTTACCTAGCAACCATTGAGGTTACCTAGCAACCATTGTGGTTACCTAGCAACCATTGTGGTTGCCTAGCAACCATTGTGGTTACCTAGCAACCATTGTGTTTACCTATCAACCATTGTGTTTACCTATCAACCATTCTGGTTACCTATCAACCATTGTGGTTACCTAGCAACCATTTTGGTTGCCTAGCAACCATTGTGGTTACCTAGCAACCATTGTGGTTGCCTAGCAACCATTGTTGTTACCTAGCAACCATTGTGGTTGCCTAGCAACCATTGTTACCTAGCAACCATTGTGGTTGCCTAGCAACCATTGTTGTTACCTAGCAACGATTGTGGTTGCCTAGCAACCATTGTGGTTACCTAGCAACCATTGTGGTTGCCTAGCAACCATTGTGGTTACCTAGCAACCATTGTGGTTACCTAGCAACCATTGTGAATACCTAGCAACCATTGTGTTTACCTATCAACCATTGTGATTACCTATCAATTATTGTGGTTACCTATCAACCATTGTGGTTACCTAGCAACCATTGTGGTTACCTAGCAACCATTGTGGTTGCCTAGCAACCATTGTTGTTACCTAGCAACCATTGTGGTTGCCTAGCAACCATTGTGGTTACCTAGCAACCATTGTGGTTGCCTAGCAACCATTGTGGTTTCCTAGCAACCATTGTGGTTGCCTAGCAACCATTGTTGTTACCTAGCAACCATTGTGGTTGCCTAGCAACCAATGTGGTTACCTAGCAACCATTGTGTTTACCTTTCAACCATTGTATTTACCTAGCAACCATTGTGGTTACCTAGCAACCATTGTGTTAACCTATCAACCATTGTGGTTACCTATCAACCATTGTGGTTACCCAGCAACCATTGTGGTTACCTATCAACCATTGTGGTTACCTAGAAACCATTGTGGTTACCTATCAACCATTGTGTTTACCTAGCAACAATTGTGGTTACCTAACAACCATTGTGTTTACCTAGCAAGCATTGTGGTTACCTATCAACCATTGTGGTTACCTAGCAACCATTGTAGTTATCTATCAACCATTGTGGTTACCTAGCAACCATTGTAGTTACCTAGCAACCATTGTGGTTACCTATCAACCATTGTGTTTACCTATCAACCATTGTGTTTACCTATCAACCATTGTGTTTACCTAGCAACCATTGTGGTTACCTATCAACCATTGTGTTTACCTATCAACCATTGTGGTTACCTAGCAACCATTGTGGTTACATAGCAACCATTGTGATGACCTATCAACCATTATGTTTAACTATCAACCATTGTGGTTACCTAGCAACCATTGTGGTTACCTATCAACCATTGTGTTTACCTAGCAACCATTGTGGTTACCTATCAACCATTGTGTTTACCTAACAACCATTGTGGCTACCTATCAACCATTGTTTTTACCTAGCAACCATTATGGTTACCTAGCAACCATTGTGTTTACCTTTAAACCATTGTGTTTACCTAGCAACCATTGTGGTTACTTAGCAACCATTGTGTTTACCTATCAACCATTGTGGTTACCTAACATTCATTGTGGTTACCCAGCAACCATTGTGGTTACCTTTCAACCATTGTGGTTACCTAACATTCATTGTGGTAACCCAGCAACCATTGTGGTTACCTATCAACCATTGTGGTTACCTAGAAACCATTTTGGTTACCTATCAACCATTGTGTTTACCTAGCAACAATTGTGGTTACCTAGCAACCATTTTGTTTACCTAGCAACCATTGTGGTTACCTGTCAACCATTGTGGTTACCTAGCAACCATTGTGTTTATTTATCAACTATTGTGTTTAACTATCAACAATTGTGGTTACCTAGCAACCATTGTGGTTACTTAGCAACCATTGTGTTTACATGGCAACCATTGTGGTTACCTATCAACCATTGTGGTTACCTAGCAACCATTGTGGTTACCTATTAACATTGTGGTTGCCTAGCAACCATTGTGGTTACCTAGCAACCATTGTGGTTACCTAGCAACCATTGTGTCTACCTATCAACCATTGTGATTACCTATCAATTATTGTGGTTACCTATCAACCATTGTGGTTACCTAGCAACCATTGTGTTTACCTATCAACCATTGTGATTACCTATCAATTATTGTAGTTACCTATCAACCATTGTGGTTACCTGGCAACCATTGTGGTTACCTAGCAACCATTGTGGTTGCCTAGCAACCATTGTTGTTATCTAGCAACCATTGTGGTTGCCTAGCAACCATTGTGGTTACCTAGCAACCATTGTGGTTACCTAGCAACCATTGTGGTTGCCTAGCAACCATTGTTGTTACCTAGCAACCATTGTGGTTGCCTAGCAACCATTGTGGTTACCTAGCAACCATTGTGGTTGCCTAGCAACTATTGTGGTTGCCTAGCAACCATTGTGGTTGCCTAGCAACCATTGTGGTTACCTAGCAACCATTGTGGTTGCCTAGCAACCATTGTTGTTACCTAGCAACCATTGTGGTTGCCTAGCAACCATTGTGGTTACCTAGCAACCATTGTGGTTGCCTAGCAACCATTGTGGTTACCTAGCAACAATTGTTGTTACCTAGCAACCATTGTGGTTGCCTAGCAACCATTGTTGTTGCCTAGCAACCATTGTGGTTTCCTAGCAACCATTGTGGTTACCTAGCAACCATTGTGGTTACCTAGCAACCATTGTGTTTACCTATCAACCATTGTGGTTACCTATCAACCATTCTGGTTACCTTTCAACTATTGTGGTTACCTAGCAACCATTGTGGTTGCCTAGCAACCTAGCAACCATTGTGGTTACCTAGCAACCATTGTGTTTACCTATCAACCATTGTGATTACCTATCAATTATTGTGGTTACCTATCAACCATTGTGGTTACCTAGCAACCATTGTGGTTGCCTAGTAACCATTGTTGTTACCTAGCAACCATTGTGGTTGCCTAGCAACCATTGTGCTTGCCTAGCAACCGTTGTTGTTACCTAGCAACCATTGTGGTAGCAACCATTGTTGTTACCCAGCAACCATTGTGGTTGCCTAGCAACCATTGTTGTTACCTAGCAACCATTGTGGTTGCCTAGCAACCATTGTGGTTACCTAGCAACCATTGTCGTTACCTAGCAACCATTGTGGTTGCCTAGCAACCATTGTTGTTACCTAGCAACCATTGTGGTTGCCTAGCAACCATTGTGGTTACCTAGCAACCATTGTGGTTGCCTAGCAACCATTGTTGTTACCTAGCAACCATTGTGGTTGCCTAGCAACCATTGTTGTTACCTAGCAACTATTGTGGTTGCCTAGCAACCATTGTGGTTACCTAGCAACCATTGTGGTTGCCTAGCAACCATTGTTGTTACCTAGCAACCATTGTGGTTACCTAGCAACCATTGTGGTTGCCTAGCAACCATTGTGGTTGCCTAGCAACCATTGTTGTTGCCTAGCTACCATTGTGGTTGCCTAGCAACCATTGTGGTTACCTAGCAACCATTGTGGTTACCTAGCAACCATTGTGTTTACCTATCAACCATTGTGGTTACCTATCAACCATTCTGGTTACCTATCAACTATTGTGGTTACCTAGCAACCATTGTGGTTACCTAGCAACCATTGTGGTTGCCTAGCAACCATTGTGGTTACCTAGCAACAATTGTGTTTACCTATCAACCATTGTGATTACCTATCAATTATTGTGGTTGCCTATCAACCATTGTGGTTACCTAGCAACCATTGTGGTTGCCTAGCAACCATTGTTGTTACCTAGCAACCATTGTGGTTGCCTAGCAACCATTGTGGTTGCCTAGCAACCATTGTGGTAGCAACCATTGTTGTTACCTAGCAACCATTGTGGTTGCCTAGCAACCATTGTGCTTACCTAGCAACCATTGTGGTTGCCTAGCAACCATTGTTGTTACCTAGCACCCATTGTGGTTGCCTAGCAACCATTGTGGTTGCCTAGCAACCATTGTGGTTACTTAGCAACCATTGTGGTTGCATAGCAACCATTGTTGTTACCTAGCAACCATTGTGGTTGCCTAGCAACCATTGTGGTTACCTAGCAACCATTGTGTTTACCTATCAACCATTGTGGTTACCTATCAACCAGTCTGGTTACCTAGCAACCATTGTGGTTACCTAGCAACCATTGTGTTTACCTATCAACCATTGTGATTACCTATCAATTATTGTGGTTACCTATCAACCATTGTGGTTACCTAGCAACCATTGTGTTTACCTATCAACCATTGTGATTACCTATCAATTATTGTAGTTACCTATCAACCATTGTGGTTACCTGGCAACCATTGTGGTTACCAAGCAACCATTGTGGTTGCCTAGCAACCATTGTTGTTACCTAGCAACCATTGTGGTTGCCTAGCAACCATTGTGGTTACCTAGCAACCATTGTGGTTACCTAGCAACCATTATGGTTGCCTAGCAACCATTGTGGTTTTCTAGCAACTATTGTGGTTGCCTAGCAACCCTTGTGGTTACCTAGCAACCATTGTGGTTGCCTAGCAACCATTGTGGTTACCTAGCAACCATTGTGGTTGCCTAGCAACCATTGTTGTTACCTAGCAACCATTGTGGTTGCCTAGCAACCATTGTGGTTACCTAGCAACCATTGTGGTTGCCTAGCAACCATTGTGGTTACCTAGCAACCATTGTTGTTACCTAGCAACCACTGTGGTTGCCTAGCAACCATTGTTGTTGCCTAGCAACCATTGTGGTTGCCTATCAACCATTGTGGTTACCTAGCAACCATTGTGGTTACCTAGCAACCATTGTGGTTGCCTAGCAACCATTGTGGTTATCTAGCAACCATTGTGGTTGCCTAGCAACCATTGTGGTTATCTAGCAACCATTGTGGTTGCCTAGCAACCATTGTTGTTAACTAGCAACCATTGTGGTTACCTATCAACCATTGTGGTTACCTATCAATTATTGTGGTTACCTATCAACCATTGTGGTTACGTAGCAACCATTGTGGTTGCCTAGCAACCATTGTGGTTGCCTAGCAACCATTGTTGTTACCTAGCAACTATTGTGGTTGCCTAGCAACCATTGTGGTTACCTTGTAACCATTGTGGTTGCCTAGCAACCATTGTGGTTACCTAGCAACCATTGTTGTTACCTAGCAACCATTGTGGTTACCTAGCAACCATTGAGGTTACCTAGCAACCATTGTGGTTACCTAGCAACCATTGTGGTTGCCTAGCAACCATTGTGGTTACCTAGCAACCATTGTGTTTACCTATCAACCATTGTGTTTACCTATCAACCATTCTGGTTACCTATCAACCATTGTGGTTACCTAGCAACCATTTTGGTTGCCTAGCAACCATTGTGGTTACCTAGCAACCATTGTGGTTGCCTAGCAACCATTGTTGTTACCTAGCAACCATTGTGGTTGCCTAGCAACCATTGTTACCTAGCAACCATTGTGGTTGCCTAGCAACCATTGTTGTTACCTAGCAACGATTGTGGTTGCCTAGCAACCATTGTGGTTACCTAGCAACCATTGTGGTTGCCTAGCAACCATTGTGGTTACCTAGCAACCATTGTGGTTACCTAGCAACCATTGTGAATACCTAGCAACCATTGTGTTTACCTATCAACCATTGTGATTACCTATCAATTATTGTGGTTACCTATCAACCATTGTGGTTACCTAGCAACCATTGTGGTTACCTAGCAACCATTGTGGTTGCCTAGCAACCATTGTTGTTACCTAGCAACCATTGTGGTTGCCTAGCAACCATTGTGGTTACCTAGCAACCATTGTGGTTGCCTAGCAACCATTGTGGTTTCCTAGCAACCATTGTGGTTGCCTAGCAACCATTGTTGTTACCTAGCAACCATTGTGGTTGCCTAGCAACCATTGTGGTTACCTAGCAACCATTGTGGTTGCCTAGCAACCATTGTGGTTACCTAGCAACCATTGTGGTTACCTATCAACCATTGTGGTTACCTAGCAACCATTGTGGTTACCTAGCAACCATTGTGGTTGCCTAGCAACCATTGTGGTTACCTAGCAACCATTGTGGTTACCTTTCAACCATTGTGGTTTATCAACCATTGTGGTTACCTAGCAACCATTGTGGTTACCTAGCAACCATTTTGGTTACCTAGCAACCATTGTGGTCACCTAGCAACCATTGTGGTTACCTAGCAACCATTGTAGTTACCTAGCAACCATTGTGGCTGCCTAGCAACCATTGTGGTTACCTAGCAACCATCGTAGTTATCTAGCAACCATTGTGGTTGCCTAGCAACCATTGTGGTTACCTAGCAACCATTGTGGTTTCCTTTCAACCATTGTGGTTACCTATCAACCATTGTGGTTACATAGCAACCATTGTGGTTGCCTAGCAACCATTGTTGTTACCTAGCAACCATTGTGGTTGCCTAGCAACCATTGTGGTTATCTAGCAACCATTGTGGTTACCTAGCAACCATTGTGTTTACCTATCAACCATTGTGATTACCTATCAATTATTGTGGTTACCTATCAACCATTGTGGTTACCTAGCAACCATTGTGGTTACCTAGCAACCATTGTGGTTGCCTAGCAACCATTGTTGTTACCTAGCAACCATTGTGGTTACCTAGCAACCATTGTGGTTGCCTAGCAACCATTGTTGTTACCTAGCAACCATTGTAGTTACCTATCAACCGTTCTGGTTACCTATCAACCATTGTGGTTACCTATCAACCATTGTGGTTACCTAGCAACCATTGTGGTTGCCTAGAAACCATTGTAGTTACCTAGCAACCATTGTGGTTGCCTAGCAACCATTGTGGTTACCTAGCAACCATTGTGGTTTCCTTTCAACCATTGTGGTTACCTAGCAACCATTGAGGTTACCTAGCAACCATTGTGGTTACCTAGCAACCATTGTGTTTACCTATCAACCATTGTGATTACCTATCAATTATTGTGGTTACCTATCAACCATTCTGGTTACCTATCAACTATTGTGGTTACCTAGCAACCATTGTGGTTACCTTTCAACCATTGTGGTTACCTATCAACCATTGTGGTTACCTAGCAACCATTGTGGTTACCTAGCAACCATTGTGGTTGCCTAGCAACCATTGTGGTTGCCTAGCAACCATTGTGGTTACCTAGCAACCATTGTGGTTACCTAGCAACCATTGTGTTTACCTATCAATTATTGTGGTTTCCTATCAACCATTCTGTTTACCTATCAACCTTTGTGGTTGCCTAGCAACCATTGTGGGTACCTAGCAACCGTTGTTGTTACCTAGCAACCATTGTGGTTGCCTAGCAACCATTGTTGTTACCTAGCAACCATTGTGGTTACCTAGCAACCATTGTGGTTACCTAGCAACCATTGTGTTTACCTATCAACCATTGTGATTACCTATCAATTATTGTGGTTACCTATCAACCATTCTGGTTACCTATCAACTATTGTGGTTACCTAGCAACCATTGTGGTTACCTTTCAACCATTGTGGTTACCGATCAACCATTGTGGTTACCTATCAACCATTGTGGTTACCTAGCAACCATTGTGGTTTCCTAGCAACCATTGTGGTTACCTAGCAACAATTGTTGTTACCTAGCAACCATTGTGGTTGCCTAGCAACCATTGTTGTTGCCTAGCAACCATTGTGGTTTCCTAGCAACCATTGTGGTTACCTAGCAACCATTGTGGTTACCTAGCAACCATTGTGTTTACCTATCAACCATTGTGGTTACCTATCAACCATTCTGGTTACCTTTCAACTATTGTGGTTACCTAGCAACCATTGTGGTTGCCTAGCAACCTAGCAACCATTGTGGTTACCTAGCAACCATTGTGTTTACCTATCAACCATTGTGATTACCTATCAATTATTGTGGTTACCTATCAACCATTGTGGTTACCTAGCAACCATTGTGGTTGCCTAGTAACCATTGTTGTTACCTAGCAACCATTGTGGTTGCCTAGCAACCATTGTGCTTGCCTAGCAACCGTTGTTGTTACCTAGCAACCATTGTGGTAGCAACCATTGTTGTTACCCAGCAACCATTGTGGTTGCCTAGCAACCATTGTTGTTACCTAGCAACCATTGTGGTTGCCTAGCAACCATTGTGGTTACCTAGCAACCATTGTGGTTACCTAGCAACCATTGTGGTTGCCTAGCAACCATTGTTGTTACCTAGCAACCATTGTGGTTGCCTAGCAACCATTGTGGTTACCTAGCAACCATTGTGGTTGCCTAGCAACCATTGTTGTTACCTAGCAACCATTGTGGTTGCCTAGCAACCATTGTTGTTACCTAGCAACTATTGTGGTTGCCTAGCAACCATTGTGGTTACCTAGCAACCATTGTGGTTGCCTAGCAACCATTGTTGTTACCTAGCAACCATTGTGGTTACCTAGCAACCATTGTGGTTGCCTAGCAACCATTGTGGTTGCCTAGCAACCATTGTTGTTGCCTAGCTACCATTGTGGTTGCCTAGCAACCATTGTGGTTACCTAGCAACCATTGTGGTTACCTAGCAACCATTGTGTTTACCTATCAACCATTGTGGTTACCTATCAACCATTCTGGTTACCTATCAACTATTGTGGTTACCTAGCAACCATTGTGGTTACCTAGCAACCATTTTGGTTGCCTAGCAACCATTGTGGTTACCTAGCAACAATTGTGTTTACCTATCAACCATTGTGATTACCTATCAATTATTGTGGTTGCCTATCAACCATTGTGGTTACCTAGCAACCATTGTGGTTGCCTAGCAACCATTGTTGTTACCTAGCAACCATTGTGGTTGCCTAGCAACCATTGTGGTTGCCTAGCAACCATTGTGGTAGCAACCATTGTTGTTACCTAGCAACCATTGTGGTTGCCTAGCAACCATTGTGCTTACCTAGCAACCATTGTGGTTGCCTAGCAACCATTGTTGTTACCTAGCACCCATTGTGGTTGCCTAGCAACCATTGTGGTTGCCTAGCAACCATTGTGGTTACTTAGCAACCATTGTGGTTGCATAGCAACCATTGTTGTTACCTAGCAACCATTGTGGTTGCCTAGCAACCATTGTGGTTACCTAGCAACCATTGTGTTTACCTATCAACCATTGTGGTTACCTATCAACCAGTCTGGTTACCTAGCAACCATTGTGGTTACCTAGCAACCATTGTGTTTACCTATCAACCATTGTGATTACCTATCAATTATTGTGGTTACCTATCAACCATTGTGGTTACCTAGCAACCATTGTGTTTACCTATCAACCATTGTGATTACCTATCAATTATTGTAGTTACCTATCAACCATTGTGGTTACCTGGCAACCATTGTGGTTACCTAGCAACCATTGTGGTTGCCTAGCAACCATTGTTGTTACCTAGCAACCATTGTGGTTGCCTAGCAACCATTGTGGTTACCTAGCAACCATTGTGGTTACCTAGCAACCATTATGGTTGCCTAGCAACCATTGTGGTTTTCTAGCAACTATTGTGGTTGCCTAGCAACCCTTGTGGTTACCTAGCAACCATTGTGGTTGCCTAGCAACCACTGTGGTTACCTAGCAACCATTGTGGTTGCCTAGCAACCATTGTTGTTACCTAGCAACCATTGTGGTTGCCTAGCAACCATTGTGGTTACCTAGCAACCATTGTGGTTGCCTAGCAACCAATGTGGTTACCTAGCAACCATTGTTGTTACCTAGCAACCACTGTGGTTGCCTATCAACCATTGTTGTTGCCTAGCAACCATTGTGGTTGCCTATCAACCATTGTGGTTACCTAGCAACCATTGTGGTTACCTAGCAACCATTGTGGTTGCCTAGCAACCATTGTGGTTATCTAGCAACCATTGTGGTTGCCTAGCAACCATTGTGGTTATCTAGCAACCATTGTGGTTGCCTAGCAACCATTGTTGTTAACTAGCAACCATTGTGGTTACCTATCAACCATTGTGGTTACCTATCAATTATTGTGGTTACCTATCAACCATTGTGGTTACGTAGCAACCATTGTGGTTGCCTAGCAACCATTGTGGTTGCCTAGCAACCATTGTTGTTACCTAGCAACTATTGTGGTTGCCTAGCAACCATTGTGGTTACCTTGTAACCATTGTGGTTGCCTAGCAACCATTGTGGTTACCTAGCAACCATTGTTGTTACCTAGCAACCATTGTGGTTACCTAGCAACCATTGAGGTTACCTAGCAACCATTGTGGTTACCTAGCAACCATTGTGGTTGCCTAGCAACCATTGTGGTTACCTAGCAACCATTGTGTTTACCTATCAACCATTGTGTTTACCTATCAACCATTCTGGTTACCTATCAACCATTGTGGTTACCTAGCAACCATTTTGGTTGCCTAGCAACCATTGTGGTTACCTAGCAACCATTGTGGTTGCCTAGCAACCATTGTTGTTACCTAGCAACCATTGTGGTTGCCTAGCAACCATTGTTACCTAGCAACCATTGTGGTTGCCTAGCAACCATTGTTGTTACCTAGCAACGATTGTGGTTGCCTAGCAACCATTGTGGTTGCCTAGCAACCATTGTGGTTGCCTAGCAACCATTGTGGTAGCAACCATTGTTGTTACCTAGCAACCATTGTGGTTGCCTAGCAACCATTGTGCTTACCTAGCAACCATTGTGGTTGCCTAGCAACCATTGTTGTTACCTAGCACCCATTGTGGTTGCCTAGCAACCATTGTGGTTGCCTAGCAACCATTGTGGTTACTTAGCAACCATTGTGGTTGCATAGCAACCATTGTTGTTACCTAGCAACCATTGTGGTTGCCTAGCAACCATTGTGGTTACCTAGCAACCATTGTGTTTACCTATCAACCATTGTGGTTACCTATCAACCAGTCTGGTTACCTAGCAACCATTGTGGTTACCTAGCAACCATTGTGTTTACCTATCAACCATTGTGATTACCTATCAATTATTGTGGTTACCTATCAACCATTGTGGTTACCTAGCAACCATTGTGTTTACCTATCAACCATTGTGATTACCTATCAATTATTGTAGTTACCTATCAACCATTGTGGTTACCTGGCAACCATTGTGGTTACCTAGCAACCATTGTGGTTGCCTAGCAACCATTGTTGTTACCTAGCAACCATTGTGGTTGCCTAGCAACCATTGTGGTTACCTAGCAACCATTGTGGTTACCTAGCAACCATTATGGTTGCCTAGCAACCATTGTGGTTTTCTAGCAACTATTGTGGTTGCCTAGCAACCCTTGTGGTTACCTAGCAACCATTGTGGTTGCCTAGCAACCACTGTGGTTACCTAGCAACCATTGTGGTTGCCTAGCAACCATTGTTGTTACCTAGCAACCATTGTGGTTGCCTAGCAACCATTGTGGTTACCTAGCAACCATTGTGGTTGCCTAGCAACCAATGTGGTTACCTAGCAACCATTGTTGTTACCTAGCAACCACTGTGGTTGCCTATCAACCATTGTTGTTGCCTAGCAACCATTGTGGTTGCCTATCAACCATTGTGGTTACCTAGCAACCATTGTGGTTACCTAGCAACCATTGTGGTTGCCTAGCAACCATTGTGGTTATCTAGCAACCATTGTGGTTGCCTAGCAACCATTGTGGTTATCTAGCAACCATTGTGGTTGCCTAGCAACCATTGTTGTTAACTAGCAACCATTGTGGTTACCTATCAACCATTGTGGTTACCTATCAATTATTGTGGTTACCTATCAACCATTGTGGTTACGTAGCAACCATTGTGGTTGCCTAGCAACCATTGTGGTTGCCTAGCAACCATTGTTGTTACCTAGCAACTATTGTGGTTGCCTAGCAACCATTGTGGTTACCTTGTAACCATTGTGGTTGCCTAGCAACCATTGTGGTTACCTAGCAACCATTGTTGTTACCTAGCAACCATTGTGGTTACCTAGCAACCATTGAGGTTACCTAGCAACCATTGTGGTTACCTAGCAACCATTGTGGTTGCCTAGCAACCATTGTGGTTACCTAGCAACCATTGTGTTTACCTATCAACCATTGTGTTTACCTATCAACCATTCTGGTTACCTATCAACCATTGTGGTTACCTAGCAACCATTTTGGTTGCCTAGCAACCATTGTGGTTACCTAGCAACCATTGTGGTTGCCTAGCAACCATTGTTGTTACCTAGCAACCATTGTGGTTGCCTAGCAACCATTGTTACCTAGCAACCATTGTGGTTGCCTAGCAACCATTGTTGTTACCTAGCAACGATTGTGGTTGCCTAGCAACCATTGTGGTTACCTAGCAACCATTGTGGTTGCCTAGCAACCATTGTGGTTACCTAGCAACCATTGTGAATACCTAGCAACCATTGTGTTTACCTATCAACCATTGTGATTACCTATCAATTATTGTGGTTACCTATCAACCATTGTGGTTACCTAGCAACCATTGTGGTTACCTAGCAACCATTGTGGTTGCCTAGCAACCATTGTTGTTACCTAGCAACCATTGTGGTTGCCTAGCAACCATTGTGGTTACCTAGCAACCATTGTGGTTGCCTAGCAACCATTGTGGTTACCTAGCAACCATTGTGGTTGCCTAGCAACCATTGTTGTTACCTAGCAACCATTGTGGTTGCCTAGCAACCATTGTGGTTACCTAGCAACCATTGTGGTTGCCTAGCAACCATTGTGGTTACCTAGCAACCATTGTGGTTACCCATCAACCATTGTGGTTACCTAGCAACCATTGTGGTTACCTAGCAACCATTGTGGTTGCCTAGCAACCATTGTGGTTACCTAGCAACCATTGTGGTTACCTTTCAACCATTGTGGTTTATCAACCATTGTGGTTACCTAGCAACCATTGTGGTTACCTAGCAACCATTTTGGTTACCTAGCAACCATTGTGGTCACCTAGCAACCATTGTGGTTACCTAGCAACCATTGTAGTTACCTAGCAACCATTGTGGCTGCCTAGCAACCATTGTGGTTACCTAGCAACCATCGTAGTTATCTAGCAACCATTGTGGTTGCCTAGCAACCATTGTGGTTACCTAGCAACCATTGTGGTTTCCTTTCAACCATTGTGGTTACCTATCAACCATTGTGGTTACCTAGCAACCATTGTGGTTGCCTAGCAACCATTGTTGTTACCTAGCAACCATTGTGGTTGCCTAGCAACCATTGTGGTTATCTAGCAACCATTGTGGTTACCTAGCAACCATTGTGTTTACCTATCAACCATTGTGATTACCTATCAATTATTGTGGTTACCTATCAACCATTGTGGTTACCTAGCAACCATTGTGGTTACCTAGCAACCATTGTGGTTGCCTAGCAACCATTGTTGTTACCTAGCAACCATTGTGGTTACCTAGCAACCATTGTGGTTGCCTAGCAACCATTGTTGTTACCTAGCAACCATTGTTGTTACCTATCAACCGTTCTGGTTACCTATCAACCATTGTGGTTACCTATCAACCATTGTGGTTACCTAGCAACCATTGTGGTTGCCTAGAAACCATTGTAGTTACCTAGCAACCATTGTGGTTGCCTAGCAACCATTGTGGTTACCTAGCAACCATTGTGGTTTCCTTTCAACCATTGTGGTTACCTAGCAACCATTGAGGTTACCTAGCAACCATTGTGGTTACCTAGCAACCATTGTGTTTACCTATCAACCATTGTAATTACCTATCAATTATTGTGGTTACCTATCAACCATTCTGGTTACCTATCAACTATTGTGGTTACCTAGCAACCATTGTGGTTACCTTTCAACCATTGTGGTTACCTATCAACCATTGTGGTTACCTAGCAACCATTGTGGTTACCTAGCAACCATTGTGGTTGCCTAGCAACCATTGTGGTTGCCTAGCAACCATTGTGGTTACCTAGCAACCATTGTGGTTACCTAGCAACCATTGTGTTTACCTATCAACCATTGTGATTACCTATCAATTATTGTGGTTTCCTATCAACCATTCTGTTTACCTATCAACCTTTGTGGTTACCTGGCAACCATTGTGGTTACCTAGCAACCATTGTGGTTACCTAGCAACCATTGTGATTACCTATCAATTATAGTGGTTACCTATCAACCATTGTTGTTACCTGGCAACCATTGTGATTACCTATCAATTATTGTGGTTACCTATCAACCATTGTGGTTACCTAGCAACCATTGTGGTTACCTATCAACTATTGTGGTTGCCTAGCAACCATTGTGGTTACCTAGCAACCATTGTGGTTACCTAGCAACCATTGTGGTTGCCTAGCAACCATTGTGGGTACCTAGCAACCATTGTTGTTACCTAGCAACCATTGTGGTTGCCTAGCAACCATTGTTGTTACCTAGCAACCATTGTGGTTACCTAGCAACCATTGTGGTTACCTAGCAACCATTGTGTTTACCTATCAACCATTGTGATTACCTATCAATTATTGTGGTTACCTATCAACCATTCTGGTTACCTATCAACTATTGTGGTTACCTAGCAACCATTGTGGTTACCTTTCAACCATTGTGGTTACCGATCAACCATTGTGGTTACCTATCAACCATTGTGGTTACCTAGCAACCATTGTGGTTTCCTAGCAACCATTGTGGTTACCTTTCAACCATTGTGGTTACCTATCAACCATTGTGGTTGCCTAGCAACCATTGTGGTTACCTAGCAACCATTTTACTTACCTAGCAACCATTGTGGTTGCCTAGCAACCATTGTGGTTACCTAGCAACCATTGTGGTTTCCTTTCAACCATTGTGGTTACCTATCAACCATTGTGGTTACCTATCAACCATTGTGGTTTTCTAGCAACTATTGTGGTTGCCTAGCAACCATTGTTGTTACCTAGCAACCATTGTGGTTACCTAGCAACCATTGTGGTTAGCTAGCAACTATTGTGGTTACCTAGCAACCATTGTGGTTGCCTAGCAACCATTGTGGTTACCTAGCAACCATTGTGGTTGCCTAGCAACCATTGTGGTTACCTAGCAACCATTGTGGTTGCCTAGCAACCATTGTTGTTACCTAGCAACCATTGTGGTTGCCTAGCAACCATTGTGGTTACCTAGCAACCATTGTGGTTGCCTAGCAACCATTGTGGTTATCTAGCAACCATTGTGGTTGCCTAGCAACCATTGTGGTTATCTAGCAACCATTGTGGTTGCCTAGCAACCATTGTTGTTAACTAGCAACCATTGTGGTTACCTATCAACCATTGTGGTTACCTATCAATTATTGTGGTTACCTATCAACCATTGTGGTTACGTAGCAACCATTGTGGTTGCCTAGCAACCATTGTGGTTGCCTAGCAACCATTGTTGTTACCTAGCAACTATTGTGGTTGCCTAGCAACCATTGTGGTTACCTTGTAACCATTGTGGTTGCCTAGCAACCATTGTGGTTACCTAGCAACCATTGTTGTTACCTAGCAACCATTGTGGTTACCTAGCAACCATTGAGGTTACCTAGCAACCATTGTGGTTACCTAGCAACCATTGTGGTTGCCTAGCAACCATTGTGGTTACCTAGCAACCATTGTGTTTACCTATCAACCATTGTGTTTACCTATCAACCATTCTGGTTACCTATCAACCATTGTGGTTACCTAGCAACCATTTTGGTTGCCTAGCAACCATTGTGGTTACCTAGCAACCATTGTGGTTGCCTAGCAACCATTGTTGTTACCTAGCAACCATTGTGGTTGCCTAGCAACCATTGTTACCTAGCAACCATTGTGGTTGCCTAGCAACCATTGTTGTTACCTAGCAACGATTGTGGTTGCCTAGCAACCATTGTGGTTACCTAGCAACCATTGTGGTTGCCTAGCAACCATTGTGGTTACCTAGCAACCATTGTGGTTACCTAGCAACCATTGTGAATACCTAGCAACCATTGTGTTTACCTATCAACCATTGTGATTACCTATCAATTATTGTGGTTACCTATCAACCATTGTGGTTACCTAGCAACCATTGTGGTTACCTAGCAACCATTGTGGTTGCCTAGCAACCATTGTTGTTACCTAGCAACCATTGTGGTTGCCTAGCAACCATTGTGGTTACCTAGCAACCATTGTGGTTGCCTAGCAACCATTGTGGTTACCTAGCAACCATTGTGGTTGCCTAGCAACCATTGTTGTTACCTAGCAACCATTGTGGTTGCCTAGCAACCATTGTGGTTACCTAGCAACCATTGTGGTTGCCTAGCAACCATTGTGGTTACCTAGCAACCATTGTGGTTACCCATCAACCATTGTGGTTACCTAGCAACCATTGTGGTTACCTAGCAACCATTGTGGTTGCCTAGCAACCATTGTGGTTACCTAGCAACCATTGTGGTTACCTTTCAACCATTGTGGTTTATCAACCATTGTGGTTACCTAGCAACCATTGTGGTTACCTAGCAACCATTTTGGTTACCTAGCAACCATTGTGGTCACCTAGCAACCATTGTGTTTACCTAGCAACCATTGTAGTTACCTAGCAACCATTGTGGCTGCCTAGCAACCATTGTGGTTACCTAGCAACCATCGTAGTTATCTAGCAACCATTGTGGTTGCCTAGCAACCATTGTGGTTACCTAGCAACCATTGTGGTTTCCTTTCAACCATTGTGGTTACCTATCAACCATTGTGGTTACCTAGCAACCATTGTGGTTGCCTAGCAACCATTGTTGTTACCTAGCAACCATTGTGGTTGCCTAGCAACCATTGTGGTTATCTAGCAACCATTGTGGTTACCTAGCAACCATTGTGTTTACCTATCAACCATTGTGATTACCTATCAATTATTGTGGTTACCTATCAACCATTGTGGTTACCTAGCAACCATTGTGGTTACCTAGCAACCATTGTGGTTGCCTAGCAACCATTGTTGTTACCTAGCAACCATTGTGGTTACCTAGCAACCATTGTGGTTGCCTAGCAACCATTGTTGTTACCTAGCAACCATTGTTGTTACCTATCAACCGTTCTGGTTACCTATCAACCATTGTGGTTACCTATCAACCATTGTGGTTACCTAGCAACCATTGTGGTTGCCTAGAAACCATTGTAGTTACCTAGCAACCATTGTGGTTGCCTAGCAACCATTGTGGTTACCTAGCAACCATTGTGGTTTCCTTTCAACCATTGTGGTTACCTAGCAACCATTGAGGTTACCTAGCAACCATTGTGGTTACCTAGCAACCATTGTGTTTACCTATCAACCATTGTAATTACCTATCAATTATTGTGGTTACCTATCAACCATTCTGGTTACCTATCAACTATTGTGGTTACCTAGCAACCATTGTGGTTACCTTTCAACCATTGTGGTTACCTATCAACCATTGTGGTTACCTAGCAACCATTGTGGTTACCTAGCAACCATTGTGGTTGCCTAGCAACCATTGTGGTTGCCTAGCAACCATTGTGGTTACCTAGCAACCATTGTGGTTACCTAGCAACCATTGTGTTTACCTATCAACCATTGTGATTACCTATCAATTATTGTGGTTTCCTATCAACCATTCTGTTTACCTATCAACCTTTGTGGTTACCTGGCAACCATTGTGGTTACCTAGCAACCATTGTGGTTACCTAGCAACCATTGTGATTACCTATCAATTATAGTGGTTACCTATCAACCATTGTTGTTACCTGGCAACCATTGTGATTACCTATCAATTATTGTGGTTACCTATCAACCATTGTGGTTACCTAGCAACCATTGTGGTTACCTATCAACTATTGTGGTTGCCTAGCAACCATTGTGGTTACCTAGCAACCATTGTGGTTACCTAGCAACCATTGTGGTTGCCTAGCAACCATTGTGGGTACCTAGCAACCATTGTTGTTACCTAGCAACCATTGTGGTTGCCTAGCAACCATTGTTGTTACCTAGCAACCATTGTGGTTACCTAGCAACCATTGTGGTTACCTAGCAACCATTGTGTTTACCTATCAACCATTGTGATTACCTATCAATTATTGTGGTTACCTATCAACCATTCTGGTTACCTATCAACTATTGTGGTTACCTAGCAACCATTGTGGTTACCTTTCAACCATTGTGGTTACCGATCAACCATTGTGGTTACCTATCAACCATTGTGGTTACCTAGCAACCATTGTGGTTTCCTAGCAACCATTGTGGTTACCTTTCAACCATTGTGGTTACCTATCAACCATTGTGGTTGCCTAGCAACCATTGTGGTTACCTAGCAACCATTTTACTTACCTAGCAACCATTGTGGTTGCCTAGCAACCATTGTGGTTACCTAGCAACCATTGTGGTTTCCTTTCAACCATTGTGGTTACCTATCAACCATTGTGGTTACCTATCAACCATTGTGGTTTTCTAGCAACTATTGTGGTTGCCTAGCAACCATTGTTGTTACCTAGCAACCATTGTGGTTACCTAGCAACCATTGTGGTTAGCTAGCAACTATTGTGGTTACCTAGCAACCATTGTGGTTGCCTAGCAACCATTGTGGTTACCTAGCAACCATTGTGGTTGCCTAGCAACCATTGTGGTTACCTAGCAACCATTGTGGTTGCCTAGCAACCATTGTTGTTACCTAGCAACCATTGTGGTTGCCTAGCAACCATTGTGGTTACCTAGCAACCATTGTGGTTGCCTAGCAACCATTGTGGTTACCTAGCAACCATTGTGGTTGCTTAGCAACCATTGTTGTTACCTAGCAACCATTGTTGTTACCTAGCAACCATTGTGGTTGCCTAGCAACCATTCTGGTTACCTATCAACTATTGTGGTTACCTAGCAACCATTGTGGTTACCTAGCAACCATTGTTGTTGCCTAGCAACCATTGTGGTTGCCTAGCAACCATTGTGGTTACCTAGCAACCATTGTGTTTACCTATCAACCATAGTGGTTACCTATCAACCATTCTGGTTACCTATCAACTATTGTGGTTACCTAGCAACCATTGTGGTTGCCTAGCAACCATTGTGGTTACCTAGCAACCATTGTGGTTGCCTAGCAACCATTGTTGTTGCCTAGCAACCATTCTGGTAACCTATCAACTATTGTGGTTACCTAGCAACCATTGTGGTTACCTAGCAACCATTGTTGTTGCCTAGCAACCATTGTGGTTACCTAGCAACCATTGTGTTTACCTATCAACCATAGTGGTTACCTATCAACCATTCTGGTTACCTATCAACTATTGTGGTTACCTAGCAACCATTGTGGTTACCTAGCAACCATTGTGGTTGCCTAGCAACCATTGTGGTTACCTAGCAACCATTGTGGTTACCTAGCAACCATTGGGTTTACCTATCAACCATTGTGATTACCTATCAATTATTGTGGTTACCTATCAACCATTGTGGTTACCTAGCAACCATTGTGGTTGCCTAGCAACCATTGTTGTTACCTAGCAACCATTGTGGTTGCCTAGCAACCGTTGTGTTTACCTATCAACCATTGTGGTTGCCTAGCAACCGTTGTTGTTACCTAGCAACCATTGTTGTTACCTAGCAACCATTGTGGTTGCCTAGCAACCATTGTGGTTACCTAGCAACCATTGTGGTTGCCTAGCAACCATTGTTGTTACCTAGCAACCATTGTGGTTTCCTAGCAACCATTGTGGTTGCCTAGCAACCATTGTGGTTACCTAGCAACCATTGTGGTTGGATAGCAACCATTGTTGTTACCTAGCAACCATTGTGGTTGCCTAGCAACCATTGTGGTTACCTAGCAACCATTGTGTTTACCTATCAACCATTGTGGTTACCTATCAACCATTATGGTTACCTAGCAACCATTGTGGTTACCTAGCAACCATTGTGTCTACCTATCAACCATTGTGATTACCTATCAATTATTGTGGTTACCTATCAACCATTATGGTTACCTAGCAACCATTGTGTTTACCTATCAACCATTGTGATTACCTATCAATTATTGTAGTTACCTATCAACCATTGTGGTTACCTGGCAACCATTGTGGTTACCTAGCAACCATTGTGGTTGCCTAGCAACCATTGTTGTTACCTAGCAACCATTGTGGTTGCCTAGCAACCATTGTGGTTACCTAGCAACCATTGTGGTTACCTAGCAACCATTGTGGTTGCCTAGCAACCATTGTTGTTACCTAGCAACCATTGTGGTTGCCTAGCAACCATTGTGGTTACCTAGCAACCATTGTGGTTGCCTAGCAACTATTGTGGTTGCCTAGCAACCATTGTGGTTACCTAGCAACCATTGTGGTTGCCTAGCAACCATTGTTGTTACCTAGCAACCATTGTGGTTGCCTAGCAACCATTGTGGTTACCTAGCAACCATTGTGGTTGCCTAGGAACCATTGTGGTTTCCTAGCAACCATTGTTGTTACCTAGCAACCATTGTGGTTGCCTAGCAACCATTGTTGTTGCCTAGCAACCATTGTGGTTACCTAGCAACCATTGTGGTTACCTAGCAACCATTGTGTTTACCTATCAACCATTGTGGTTACCTATCAACCATTCTGGTTACCTATCAACTATTGTGGTTACCTAGCAACCATTGTGGTTGCCTAGCAACCTAGCAACCATTGTGGTTGCCTAGCAACCATTGTTGTTACCTAGCAACCATTGTGGTTGCCTAGCAACCGTTGTTGTTACCTAGCAACCATTGTGGTAGCAACCATTGTTGTTACCTAGCAACCATTGTGGTTGCCTAGCAACCATTCTGGTTACCTATCAACTATTGTGGTTACCTAGCAACCATTGTGGTTACCTAGCAACCATTGTGTTTACCTATCAACCATAGTGGTTACCTATCAACCATTCTGGTTACCTATCAACTATTGTGGTTACCTAGCAACCATTGTGGTTACCTAGCAACCATTGTGGTTGCCTAGCAACCATTGTGGTTACCTAGCAACCATTGTGGTTACCTAGCAACCATTGTGTTTACCTATCAACCATTGTGATTACCTATCAATTATTGTGGTTACCTATCAACCATTGTGGATACCTAGCAACCATTGTGGTTGCCTAGCAACCGTTGTTGTTACCTAGCAACCATTGTTTTAGCAACCATTGTTGTTACCTAGCAACCATTGTGGTTGCCTAGCAACCATTGTGGTTACCTAGCAACCATTGTGGTTGCCTAGCAACCATTGTTGTTACCTAGCAACCATTGTGGTTGCCTAGCAACCATTGTGGTTACCTAGCAACCGTTGTGGTTACCTATCAACCATTGTGGTTACCTAGCAACCATTGTGGTTACCTATCAACCATTGTGGTTACCTAGCAACCAATGTGGTTACCTAGCAACCATTGTGTTTACCTTTCTACCATTGTGTTTACCTATCAAACATTGTGGTTACCTAGCAACCATTGTGGTTACCTAGAAACCATTGTGGTTAACTATCAACCATTGTGTTTACCTAGCAACAATTGTGGTTACCTAGCAACCATTGTGTTTACCTAGCAAGCATTGTGGTTACCTATCAACCATTGTGGTTACCTATCAACCATTGTGTTTACCTATCAATTATTGTGGTTACCTAGCAACCATTGTGGTTACCTAGCAACTATTGTGTTTACCTATCAACCATTGTGTTGAACTATCAACCATTGTGGTTACCTAGCAACCGTTGTGGTTACCTATCAACCATTGTGGTTACCTAGCAACCATTGTGGTTACCTATCAACCATTGTGGTTACCTAGCAACCAATGTGGTTACCTAGCAACCATTGTGTTTACCTTTCAACCATTGTATTTACCTAGCAACCATTGTGGTTACCTAGCAACCATTGTGTTAACCTATCAACCATTGTGGTTACCTATCAACCATTGTGGTTACCCAGCAAACATTGTGGTTACCTATCAACCATTGTGGTTACCTAGAAACCATTGTGGTTACCTATCAACCATTGTGTTTACCTAGCAACAATTGTGGTTACCTAACAACCATTGTGTTTACCTAGCAAGCATTGTGGTTACCTATCAACCATTGTGGTTACCTAGCAACCATTGTAGTTATCTATCAACCATTGTGGTTACCTAGCAACCATTGTGGTTACCTAGCAACCATTGTGGTTACCTATCAACCATTGTGTTTACCTATCAACCATTGTGTTTACCTATCAACCATTGTGTTTACCTAGCAAGCATTGTGGTTACCTATCAACCATTGTTTTTACCTAGCAACCATTATGGTTACCTAGCAACCATTGTGTTTACCTTTAAACCATTGTGTTTACCTATCAACCATTGTGGTTACCTAGCAACCATTGTGGTTACATAGCAACCATTGTGATGACCTATCAACCATTATGTTTAACTATCAACCATTGTGGTTACCTAGCAACCATTGTGGTTACCTATCAACCATTGTGTTTACCTAGCAACCATTGTGGTTACCTATCAACCATTGTGTTTACCTAACAACTATTGTGGCTACCTATCAACCATTGTTTTTACCTAGCAACCATTATGGTTACCTAGCAACCATTGTGTTTACCTTTAAACCATTGTGTTTACCTAGCAACCATTGTGGTTACTTAGCAACCATTGTGTTTACCTATCAACCATTGTGGTTACCTAACATTCATTGTGGTTACCCAGCAACCATTGTGGTTACCTTTCAACCATTGTGGTTACCTAACATTCATTGTGGTTACCCAGCAACCATTGTGGTTACCTATCAACCATTGTGGTTACCTAGAAACCATTTTGGTTACCTATCAACCATTGTGTTTACCTAGCAACAATTGTGGTTACCTAGCAACCATTTTGTTTACCTAGCAACCATTGTGGTTACCTAGCAACCATTGTGGTTACCTAGCAACCATTGTGTTTATTTATCAATTATTGTGTTTAACTATCAACAATTGCGGTTACCTAGCAACCATTGTGGTTACTTAGCAACCATTGTGTTTACATGGCAACCATTGTGGTTACCTATCAACCATTGTGGTTACCTAGCAACCATTGTGGTTACCTATTAACATTGTGGTTGCCTAGCAACCATTGTGGTTACCTAGGAACCATTGTGGTTACCTAGCAACCATTGTGTCTACCTATCAACCATTGTGATTACCTATCAATTATTGTGGTTACCTATCAACCATTGTGGTTACCTAGCAACCATTGTAATTACCTATCAACCATTGTGATTACCTATCAATTATTGTAGTTACCTATCAACCATTGTGGTTACCTGGCAACCATTGTGGTTACCTAGCAACCATTGTGGTTGCCTAGCAACCATTGTTGTTATCTAGCAACCATTGTGGTTGCCTAGCAACCATTGTGGTTGCCTAGCAACTATTGTGGTTGCCTAGCAACCATTGTGGTTGCCTAGCAACCATTGTGGTTACCTAGCAACCATTGTGGTTACCTAGCAACCATTGTGGTTGCCTAGCAACCATTGTTGTTACCTAGCAACCATTGTGGTTGCCTAGCAACCATTGTGGTTACCTAGCAACCATTGTGGTTGCCTAGCAACCATTGTGGTTACCTAGCAACAATTGTTGTTACCTAGCAACCATTGTGGTTGCCTAGCAACCATTGTTGTTGCCTAGCAACCATTGTGGTTTCCTAGCAACCATTGTGGTTACCTAGCAACCATTGTGGTTACCTAGCAACCATTGTGTTTACCTATCAACCATTGTGGTTACCTATCAACCATTCTGGTTACCTTTCAACTATTGTGGTTACCTAGCAACCATTGTGGTTGCCTAGCAACCTAGCAACCATTGTGGTTACCTAGCAACCATTGTGTTTACCTATCAACCATTGTGATTACCTATCAATTATTGTGGTTACCTATCAACCATTGTGGTTACCTAGCAACCATTGTGGTTGCCTAGTAACCATTGTTGTTACCTAGCAACCATTGTGGTTGCCTAGCAACCATTGTGCTTGCCTAGCAACCGTTGTTGTTACCTAGCAACCATTGTGGTAGCAACCATTGTTGTTACCCAGCAACCATTGTGGTTGCCTAGCAACCATTGTTGTTACCTAGCAACCATTGTGGTTGCCTAGCAACCATTGTGGTTACCTAGCAACCATTGTGGTTACCTAGCAACCATTGTGGTTGCCTAGCAACCATTGTTGTTACCTAGCAACCATTGTGGTTGCCTAGCAACCATTGTAGTTACCTAGCAACCATTGTGGTTGCCTAGCAACCATTGTTGTTACCTAGCAACCATTGTGGTTGCCTAGCAACCATTGTTGTTACCTAGCAACTATTGTGGTTGCCTAGCAACCATTGTGGTTACCTAGCAACCATTGTGGTTGCCTAGCAACCATTGTTGTTACCTAGCAACCATTGTGGTTACCTAGCAACCATTGTGGTTGCCTAGCAACCATTGTGGTTGCCTAGCAACCATTGTTGTTGCCTAGCTACCATTGTGGTTGCCTAGCAACCATTGTGGTTACCTAGCAACCATTGTGGTTACCTAGCAACCATTGTGTTTACCTATCAACCATTGTGGTTACCTATCAACCATTCTGGTTACCTATCAACTATTGTGGTTACCTAGCAACCATTGTGGTTAGCTAGCAACCATTGTGGTTGCCTAGCAACCATTGTGGTTACCTAGCAACAATTGTGTTTACCTATCAACCATTGTGATTACCTATCAATTATTGTGGTTGCCTATCAACCATTGTGGTTACCTAGCAACCATTGTGGTTGCCTAGCAACCATTGTTGTTACCTAGCAACCATTGTGGTTGCCTAGCAACCATTGTGGTTGCCTAGCAACCATTGTGGTAGCAACCATTGTTGTTACCTAGCAACCATTGTGGTTGCC